>NW_003314293.1:172354-249814 GCF_000143415.4 Selaginella moellendorffii | reverse complement strand
TGACAGAATAGATGAGTCACGAAGTGTTTGCAAATTCGCTTGCATTTGAATCCATCTTTGCAATGAAGGAAACCTGTGAGCAAAGGAACGGATGAGAAACATCGACTAGCAAAATACAGGATACCTTTCTGCTTGCTCGACAGCAAAATCATTTCCAATTTTCGAGTCCTTGTTACCAAATACACATGCCAGGATAGTTCGCACGGGGGAGAGTGTACTCAAGAACTTAATGGTGTCCAAGTCCAGCTCATGGGATGGGTGCTGAGAAATTGTTGATGCGCTGGGAGGAAGAACTGGCGACACACAAGCAGAAATTACTTGATGCACCAGATCTATTCCCATCACTTCAGCAACTTTAGCAGCTCCATCCGTGCTGCGCCTCTCAAATGCTAGTCGAGTTAGCAACTGCAAAATAGATAAATTCCATGGAAAATTTAAAATGGAAATCCTCTGAAACATTCTTACATCACCCGGACTCTCGTACAAAAGCGAGAAAAAGTTGAAGTCGTGAGTTGTATCCACACCGTCGACAATATCTCCAATGGTTGCCACATAGAGGATGAACGCGGACAAGTAAGCCATAGGCTTGTTCAGCAACGGTCCCAAATATCTCCTTCCTATCGGCCTTTGATGTAAGGCCTCGTCAGTGCTTCCGGCTGTTTCATGTGTCCTCAATAATAAAGGACGAAATCCCAGACCAAGTGCGAAACCATTCTCCTGCTGCTTTCGATAAAACAACAGCCTCGAGGCAGGATCCTCGTGCTCCTCATCCGCTAAGGCCTTTACAAGGTTGTGAAGCTTGCCTACACAAGAAAATTAAACAAGCTCAAACAGGTATTAAACGAACTTACCACTTAAGAACTGGCCTTTCCCATTATGTGCATCCTCGATTATCTGATGTAACATGGTCAAGGCCCGCTGCTTTGATCCCTGGCGCAGGCTTTCGGAGCCAGAAAAAGCACTAGTGCCAGAGAGAAGAACAGGAAGGGGTTGATTATGTCCCTGAAAAACGCAAAGTGTTACACACGAAACACGCGAAAGAAATAGAGCCCGACCTGTTCCAGCAACTCGTAAAACCTTTGAAGAACACGCTTGAAAAGTGGTACGAAATGCTGCTCATGTGTGGCCTCAGATACCAACGATCGTGACTGGAAATGGAAAGAGATGTGAATTACAGAGAAATGTGTTTCAACCCTTACTTCTTCCAAAAGCAGCATGGAGGTCTCAATAGATGATGTGCGCGTTGCAGCAACATCCAAACAAGTTACACACTGAAATTTCGTTAAACTCGAATGTGGATCTAAAAAATATCAGCTTACACTTGACTCTGGCGCCAATGAACGAGTAAAGCGTTGTAATTCTTCTGGACCCTGAAGGAAAGTTCAGTACAAATGCCAAAGTGTCAAAGCGGAACCCGTACCTTTTTTTCCCCAGCAGCATTATGAAGCCATTCAGCCAAATGCAGTAGCACATTATTTTCAAGCGTAAGCGAGTACCGCTGGACTGCATCCTTAGCTAAGTCATATTCAGATCTCAAAATGCACCTAGAGACCCGAATGGGAAAGGATTAGCAAAAAACAAAAGAAAAGAAAGAAAGAAAGAAAGAACCAAGCAACTTACATGTTTAGAAGTGAAAGAGGTGCGGAGTGAAGAATACCAAGAGCTGATTTCCACGACAGTTGTTCTTCAGGACGCAAAATCAGTCTTTCAACCACTAGCAAGCGCCAGTTCCAGTCCTCGACAAAACGGCTTATTTTGAGGCGCTCGTTCTCCCAGCACTCCCTCCATTCCGGATCAAGTTTGGCTTTCCCATAAGCCAAACTGAAACCCGAGGGAGGGAGATAGCGATGCAGTATTTCCAGCGTGCGCCTCACAAAAAGCATGACAAGTTGTTCACGGTCCTCAATTAATCGTTGAGAAGTGTCTAGCGACTGTAAAGCCTCCTCAATAGGCATGTCTTCCAAAACGTGCTCCTCCTCCATTTGAAGGAATGTGACGATCATACCGAGCATCCAGAGCTGAAAACAAATACAAGTTAATATACACCACAGTTCATTTCTCCACTTACTCGGCGGACTGGAGTTTTTATCGCTTCGAGATGTTGCTGAAGCTCACTCAACGATGTCAAGCCCGCCGTCTTAATTTTATCTTCTGCTGTCACTGCTATCATTGCTACTGCTGTAGCCTGAAGAGCATAATGCATATATAGAAGTTCCAAATCATTATGCCTTTTAAGACCGAACGTTAGCAAACAGATGACGCAAAACCTCGGACGTCATACCTATGCATCAAATCCAGAGATGAAGAAACCGGCTGAAGTTTCAACAAATTTACCGCATCTCGCAATCTTAGATTCGGTATCATATCGAAGATAACCTACAGCCCGCTTGTTCGTTCATTAGCAAGAGTTTTAATGGATGAACTTACACGAAGTGGGGACTCATCAGCAAGACGTTCAAGAACAAGATTTGCTGCAAAACTGTCCGACGGTACTGTTGATTCACTCTTTAGCAAGCGAGGCCCTTCAAACTCATTTCTTGAGCCGGATTTTACTTGTGCTACAAAATACGCCACTTCCAAGTTGTAGCAAAGTCGATCACACAGGTCTTCAATGCACGAAACCTGCAAGGAATGCAACTCAGCAAAACGTTTTACACGGTCGAAGAGAACTTACTTCATGGACAAGCTTTCCTGAGGTAGGAAAGCCTTTACCGAGTTTCGATTCCGAATACCAAAGAGTTTCCATCATATTACGACGGCCGGTTGTGTTGCACGTCAAGAGGTTCCAACCCATGGCCGCAACTAATGGGCGAAGCCTAGGAAACGGAACAAGAACCTGAAGAGGAAAACACATACACATTACTTATTACAAGAGCCTGCCCAAACAGTCCCATACAAATCAAACTCAGGCTTATGAGGTTATTAGAATCTATCTGTCTGTCTACCTGTGTGCAATGCGAAGGAATGCGGAGGGATGCAGTAAGAAACGATACAATGGCTGGAAGCATACATACATCTGCCGCAAGCTCGAGTTGAGACGTCCTGATGGCATCCAGAGCAATCTTAGTAGCTGTCTCAAGGACGTGCTCTCCTTTCGCCCGAGAATAATGAAAAGCGTTTCGCATGAACTCCCGTAATACTGTCTCGGCCGTTGACACATTCTGTTGCTGCAAGGCTTCATGTTGCTGATGCAAACTCCAAAATGGACGTGGAATAACACCTTGAACTTCCTGTTCAGCCTGAATAGGCTTATCCCGGGAAGCCTGGAAGCAGCAAACCAGACGAGGATGAGCCAGAAAGTCGCGTTAGCACGAAGACTTACCTCCAACACACTTAGCAATCGGGTGCTACCAGAAGAAAGAATGCCTTCATAAGCCAAGGAGAACAGCCTTTTCTTGTCAGCCACAACGCACCGGTCACCTAGTAGCGATACAACTTCGCTGCCAGAACCAGAACAACTCAAACAATGATTTACAATCAATGCATAGATTCACCTGAAGTCAGCCTCCGGGACTCCACAACGCTCGTCCAGGTACTTCAAGTGGGAAATCCCTTTTTCTAGTTCCCCTCGATCGACAAACTCTTTGATGCGCTTCAAATGAACAAGCTGCACCTGCTGAAGAAAGATAAAACCGAAACCATCCCCGCGGAACTCCTCATCAAGCTCGCTCTGTCTTCGAATATTTCTACAAATCGCAGCCATCGTCTCAGGCTGAGCGACGGTGTAACACTCGACCCAGCTCTCCAACTTCTCCAGCTGCTCTGCGCTAAAACCAGAATTTACACGGCCCTGCTGCGAAGAACCAAGCAGCCCCTCCAATCGTCCGAGGAAAAAAAAGGTGATATCGTGCGAAAACCCCGCGTCTATCACTCGACTCGCCGCTTCACTATCTACACACTCTCCCGTCGCGTCGACACCACAGCCCTGTCTACTACTACTCGATCCTAAAGTTCCATCACCTATCTCCCTTTTCCCAGCACCATCCAGAGTGATTTTCCCTTCTAGCATCTCCAGCAGGAGGAGCATTTCCACCAATTCCCTGACGAGCTCGATGCCGGCGATGGAAGTCCCGTCCAGTTCTTCCAACTCCAAAACACACATCCATGCGAGCTGCGCTGGCGATTCCACCAAAACACCTGCCATGCGGCCACCGACAACCACCACGGCCCGCAGCAATGCGATCGCGGCCATCGCATTCTTGTCGGACAGAGTCTTGATCGCTGCCCGGAACGCCTCAAACTGACCTAGGAAGAGATGATTCGCGGCGACGCGAGCCAGGATCTGCTCCTCGTCCGTCGCCAGGAAATCACCCTCGCCATCGCGATCCTCGCCCTCCTCCTTCTGCTGTTGGTCCCGGGGCCGGGATTCCATCAGCGCCATCGCTCCTCCTCCGCCATTCTCTTCCATGCCTAGAAGATCATAAACCCTAAAGGGTAACAGAATATACTAAAAAATTAAAGTACATAAGTTAAAGAAGAAACGGATCTTTGCATCAAATAGAATTCCAAGAACCCTAAAATAGGGGAAAGAATGGCCTGGCGGCAAGTGATGAATCGCGCGGCGCCCTGGCGGAGCGGCGGGCAGATTCTTGGGCGGCGCTGGGCGGCATTGTGTGAGGATCATCAGGTGTGGAGGGCAGTGCAAGGGCGCCAAAGTCCAGACGCGCCGTGGAATGCAATGCAGGGGTTTGGAGCTCCATCCGACGACCTAGCTCTGTTGATTCCCGTGGGATTGCCTTTGCCCTGGCCTGCAAACGGTCCAGCGCCATGGTCAGCTCACGATGAGGGTACGCTTCAAGAATTACTTGCATTGTAGAGACTATAGGCCTGGAATGTGACAGTGAAATGCCCCGAGATCTTGGATGCCGACGAGAGGTAATCGCTGTTCTTTCTCTTCGGTTTTAGTTTGAGAATCTCTTTTTCTTTTCGGATTTGTCATTCCTAGCTCGATGATCATGATGCCCAAGAGGACTTATCAGCCAAACAACAAGAAGCGGAAAAGGACTCATGGATTTCTCGTGAGGTGAGTGAAGTACCCAGTCACTTTCTCGCGGATCAAAGCCAAGTTTTGTTTGGCGCAGGATGAGGACTCCAGCGGGGAGACGGATTATCAGGCGTAGACGGGCCAAAGGAAGATGGAGGCTAGCAGTGTAGCAGGCACATTTGTAAGTTGACCAGTTCCAAACTAGTTTTGTGCTTTGCTTTCAAAGACTTGTTCGGCAAAATTGAGCCCAACTTAATGAGTTGAGCTCAAAGGCAATGGTAGTCAACGGAAGTCTTTATTGTCATTGACTTCGTTTTGCATTGACTAAAACTTTTTTGTCCAAAGCATGCATAAACCCTAAAAAATTAAAGTTAAGCAAAATAAGGATATGCCAAAGAATTTATAATTATTTGGATCACATGAATCACTTGGTGGGACAGTTAGAGGGTGAGGGATTATCATTCTTGGCACTCCTAAAATTTCTTGACAGCCGACACTAGTAGAAAAAAAGTGTTCTTTCCCCTCTCATGGATCTCAAGAAATTCTGGCTGCCAGTATTCATTGGAATTCTCGTCTTCTCGCCCTGCGATGCAGCGAATTCGCGGAATTCGAGCGCCAAAAACTGGAGCAAATCCCTGGACGCCACATTTCCAGAGCAGCTCCGGCGAGGATTGAGATCATGCGCCACAGTCGCCAGCCCGGGCGAGGGCGGCGTGTGCAAAATCCTCGCGGCCATGGACGAGCAGCTCAAAATCCTGGCCGCGCCCAAGAATCGCGATCCTCCTCCAAGGAATTCTTGCAAATTCAAGAGTGAGAATGGAGCATCGCTTCATAGGTACGCGACGGATCGATCGCCGGCGCTCCAGGCGCTGCTCGATCGCTACTCGACAATGCACAGCGCCTGCGTCGCGCGCGACCACGACAATCTCCACCACATCATCGCCAAGAACACCGCCAAGATCACGAATCCCAGCCAGTGCCGCTACATCGTGTGGAGCTGTACCTTCGGCCTGGGCAACAAGCTCATGTCCCTCGTCTCCACATTCCTCTACGCGATCCTCTCCCAGCGGGTCCTCCTCCTCGAAGAATCTCCCTCCTGGGATCGCCTCTTCTGCGAGCCCTTCATCGATTCACACTGGAAGCTCCCGCGCGGCCTCTCCCTCAAGGACGATCAATCCATCTCTTTCCCGGATTTCTATGCGCGCTGCCGCGGCCACCTCTCTCGATCCGACGTGTGCCGCTCCCAGCCCGTCCTCCCGATCGTCTTCTCCGCCAACACCAAGCCGGAAGAACACCGATTCCTCGTCTGCCCGTCCGCCATGGCATCGGTCAGGAACATCCCAGTCTTGAATTTCCGGAACAGCAACCAGTACTTCGCGGCGGGATTCTTCCTCAATCCATCCCTGCGCCCAATCCTCGAGGCGATCTTCCCGGAGCGCCGTGTCTTCCACAATCTAGCCGGCTTCCTGCTCAACCCTAGCGACGAGGTCTGGGGATCCATCCAGTCGCTCCACAGCGTGAAATTCCGAGGCGCATCGAGAAGAATCGCGGTCCAGCTCCGCGAATCCAAGGGCGACTACCGCGACTACTACGACGCATCGGTGCCGCGCTGCATTCGATCCAAATCCGGCCTCTGCCCGATCGAGATCGACGAGTTCCTGGAATCCAAGAACAAATCCATCGCCAGCGACGATTACATCGCGGTCTACGTCGCGTCCCTGGTGGGCGAGCACGCCGCCAAGCTCAACGCGAGCCTGCGCGACGTGGAGTCCCAGACGGGGCAGAGATTCGAGCTCGTGACGCTGGGTGCTGACGAGGAGCAGCGCGATGACGTGGACCACCAGCAGAGGGCCCTCGTGGACATTTGGTCGCTGAGCCTTGCTGACGTGTTGCTGACGAGTCACATGTCCACGTTTGGCTATACGGCCCAGGGCCTGGCGGGATTAACTCCGTACTTCCTCAAGCCTTGGCGGGATGATCCTTGCTGGCCCAGCGTTTCCAGTGATCCTTGCTTCCACTTTGCGCCATCGAAGAAGCTGTCGTGCCGGGAGGATGGATTTAGCTTGAGTGCGAGAGAGAGTGGTGGCGGCGCCATGGCTTGCCCGGATCTCCCAGATACTGGGATGCAATTGTTAGAGCCGTGAGTGAATCGAAGAACTTCAATCCAGGCAAGAACAAAGCAAGAATCGATCGAGCAGGATAAACTTCGAAGAGTTTTGCGTAATCGATCCGGCCAAAACATGAATTACAATGCTAGAAGCCTAAAGTTTAGAACAGGGGATGGATGATCCGGGATGGGCGGTCATGGCGACCATCTTTGCATTGCAATTCGCGGCCACAACGCTAGCAAGAAATCCGCGATGGCTCCTATCGATGGTTCGTGCCAGGGGATTCCTTTGTTCCCATTGAGTTCTCTTGCTTTCTACCTAGGTGCGAATTAAACCCAAGAAATGCAAGGAATGTTTGGGAACTGGCTACAATGTTGAGTGATCTTCTCCTTTTTCTTGTTCGACTGGGATTTGATTCTCCTTGTGTTGAATTGGCGATTGCAGCTCTGCCTAATGTGCAAGGCCCGCGGCAAACAAGGCAGGCTCGCGCAAAACTCGAATTGCAAATCTCTCAAGCGTTGATTTTCAGGTGGGCTCTTCACTGGATCGCCGCTCGAGAAGTGCTCGCTATGCCAAGGCCGGGGAAAGATCAGCTGCGTGCGCTGCGCGGGCACTGGTATCGCGAATCGCCTCTTCTTCCGCCTCAAGAAATCCTCCCGATAAAAAATCTTCAAATTCTGTTTTTATAGCGTTCACGTCAGCCCTAACATTTGAATTCGTGTTTTAGGGTTCTTCATTCGAATGTACAAAACATATAACAAAGCTCACGCCCGTTTCCTCGCTTTCTTCGATTTCTTCCCGGACGACGATGGCGATGGCGGTCCCACCCCCGGCGCCTTCTTCTTGCCCCTGTGCTTCCTCTCCTTCGTCCTCCTCTGCTTGGGCGGAGGAGGATCGGCAATGGGACCTGGAAGAACGCCCGGCTTCATGGCGCTTCCTCGCGGCGCGGCACACGGAGGAACTCTCACCCACGCCGGCGGGAGAGGCCGCCGTGGAGACCACACGAGATTGTTCTTGAGCGCAAACCGGACCTTCTTTCCTCCTCCACTGCTTAGATCTTCGTCGCCCGACACCGACGTCGATTCCACCTCCTTCTCCGACTGTGCGGGCTGCTCGTCGCTGCCGCCTCTCCTCCTGGGTGACGCTCGTCTCGGACTTAAGCTCGGGCTCGGGCTCCGCGATCGTCTCGGGCTCCTCCTCGGACTACTCCTTGGGCTGTCCTCTGGATCGCTGTCGCTGCTCTGGAGCGCAAGCTTTAACTCGCTTCTCAGGACTCTTCGCGACTGGAACACTACCGCCTCGCCGGTGATCCTCTTCCGCTTCCTTCCATTCACGGAAAGGCTTGCCGGCTCCGCCAGCTCCTCCGCCACCACCACCTTTGGTGGCGGAGTCACGGCCGGCTTGAGCATCCCCATCGCCGGCGAGGAGACGCCTCCCTCCGATCTGCTAAAGTCTTCGCAGAGCTGCTGGAGGAACTTCTTGTTGATCGCCCCCAACGATGGCTCCGCCGAGAGCTCAAAGAACTTCCCCGCGAGTGGAAGACCGAGGACAAGAGATCCCAGGCACTTCTTTGACTCCTCGCCACCATTCTCTACCTTCACTGTTTTGCGAGCCTCCTGGAGGAGCTGTAGGAAAACCGTGTCTCTCACCCTCTGGAGCACCGTCTTGTCCGTGGACGTTGCAAACACCGCGACGAATGGCTCGAGGAGGATCCTCAGCACCTCCGACGATGGAGGGATGCGGCTGCGCAGCTCCTCCACGAAAGCCTGCGCCAAGAAGAGATTGACGCCCTGTGCCTGGCTCTCCATCAAGCTCCGCTCGCCAAAAGCCTCGGAGAACTTGGAGATGAGTTCTTCGCTCCAGCCGTGACTCTCCAGCACCTCAAACATCTGGCTCAAGCAGATCTGGAGCAGCAGCCGGAACTTCTCCAGCTTCTTTTTCTCGATGCCGCTCCATTCCACGATCATGGTCGAGAGCAGCACCTTGAACGCGAGGATGGCCACGTCCGGACTCAAGCTCCCGACGATGGTCGCTACGTTTCTTATCAGCTCACCCTGTTCCAAGGCCTTGGACGTCGACCAGATGCAATAGAAAATGCTCTGCCAGATCCTAACGAGGCACCGCTCCTCCACCATGGAGCACGAAGCCAGCCATTTTCCAAGAGCTTCCAGAGCCTTGGTCCTCACAGCCTTGTCCGGGGACGAGAGGTTCCTCGGCAAAGAAATCTCTAGCAGCGACTGTTCACTGGTAAAATCAACCTGTGCTTGGTTCTCTGGATCTAGTTTTGGCTCTTCCCGCGAAGAGTCTGGAGTTTGATCGCGATCTTCCACCCTCCAAATTTTTTCAATGGCGCCATCCACTACTTTTTCCACTTCCTGGCTACAGCCTACCTTGCCTACCTGTGAGTGTGACAGTGGAGGAGCTTGAGCTGCCCAGCCGCGATCGCCCAAATCGAGAATACCTCCACCAAGAACATCGGCTGCCATGCCCAGCGATCGATCGCAACCCTAGTGTCCTGGAAATCCACTTAGAGCCGCGAGAAGAAAGAGAGAAAAGAAAGGGATCGCGCAGACCCACGAGACCTAGGAAGCACCAGCTACTATCTCTTGTTGCGCGAAGCCCGGCAAGCGCTATTGCATCGCCTCACATCACTCGCCGCGCACGGGCAGGCGGCCAGAGCGCCGCCAAGGGCCAGATTTAAACGGAGCACAAAGCGCCACTGGAAGCCATAGCCAAATTTCTCGATCAGAATCTCGTGTGCGCGCCACGTGTCAGGCACGTCAGCAGGTGGGTACCAAATATATGTATTAAGAGGGATTATATTTGAACCTTTATGGTTGCTACTAAACTAAGGTTTTTGGGCTAATTGATAAGCACATTTCTTGTATTCCCCTTTCATATTTTATGCATTCACATAGTGAAAGTAATATATAAGAGTGAGTGGTTTAAATTAAAATCATACTAAAATCCCAATATATTAATATTACTAAAATCTCACATACTAATATTAATATATGGTATCATAGCCATACATTTGGACCTTACATCATCCCTTCCACTCAAAATAATGTAGGACCATTAAGGTTTTCTTATAGATGAGCCAAGATCTAGAGGAACATCAAGAAGAGGTATCGATGGATCTATAGGTGGTATTAAGTGTTTTTAATTCCTTTGTATGAAATGTTTTAACTATTGCATATGCATAATTTTTAGAGGATTGGCCTATTGTATGTTATGTCGAACTTCATAAACTTATGATCTAACTTGCCGCAACACTCGATACAGTCCTTTCCATTAAGCAAGGAACCCCTTAAATAAACCATGTACCATAAGATGGAGAAAATAGACTAACACTAAATCATCCACTTTATACTTTGCAAATGGATGATGACAGGAGTTGTAATGTTATTGTTGTCCTACTTATATGCAACCTAGATGTTTTGTAAACACTACTTAGATTAATAGAAGAATGCTCATCAAATACTAATTCCACGATCTAGCATCAACAGCTTGTGGCAATCACAAAGATAAACCCAATTCCATTAGTAATATTGGATCATGACCATATAGAAGTTTATATGGTGAAGCACCAATAGGACTCTACACACCTATGATATATATATATTGAAAAGACGACAAATAACCATCCCAATCCGAATATTGAAAATTCACATCATCCTTTTGAATATCCAAACGAGCCGTTCCACCAAATTCTCTAACTGTGGATGATAAACACTCATGAAAGTGTGGCATATCCCCAACTAAGATGTCAAAACATAAAATGCCTTAGCCATAAATGTAGGACCATTATCCGAAAGAATCTGCTCCGAACAAGATTGCTGAAACACCACTCAATTGAGGAGGAAGTATCCAACAGTAGTTGTAAAAGTGCTAGTAAGAGCATCAACTTCCACCTAATAAGTCAAGTAATTAGAAGCAATAATAACATACTCATTGGCAACAGTCGATCGTGGAAAATGTCCCAAATGCCACCAACTCAAATAGACGGGAAATTGTAATTGACTCCAATTATCCTTTTACAGCACGAAGGGGAGTATTACCAGTTTGGCACCAAATGCAGCTATACATATACTGAATAACATCATATTGCATCTTTGGCTAATAAAAAAACTTGTGCAGTTTCTTAGTCATATAATGATGTCCTATATGCCTACTTAGAATAAGAAAATCATGGTAAGCATGGAAAAAGTGTGGAATAAAGATCAAAAACACCATCAGTTGTAAATGATAATCAAGATCTATCCCTACAAAATAAAAAAGACCATCCTTAAGGTGATATTGAAAATGTAAATGCCAAAATATCAAGTCATTAACAAATAATATAGAATTCTCAAACCCATCGCAAAGCCATCAAATCCACAAGTCAATCTTTTAAGCCTCATAAACCTTGTTAAAAAAAGGTAAATCTTGCTCTACACTTTATGGATATTGAACATCAAGTACAATAATCACCATCAGCATGAAATCCTTATCCAAAAATTCCACAAATACTGGAATAATAGGCTCATTAAAAACATAAGAAGAGAGTGGAGAAGAAAGAGGAGCTTGAGAAACAGCATCAGTATCTACTATAGAACTCCCCAGGTGATAAACAACATTAAAATCATATATTTGAAACTTCAAAACTTACCAAGTCATATGACCAACTAAGTCCTTCCACTTCAATAAGGAAGTAACTACAACATGATCACATTTTAGTAATGTTTAAGAACTATGTAGATGCATGAAGTTTTTCAAAACCCTAAACTATTGCTAACACTCCTCTATTGTGAAGTAGTTCACCTCCATTAGTTGTAATGTAAAGTTGATATATGAAATGGGATAGTGCTAATCAGGCACACTTAGGCTCTTTTGCATCAACACACCTCTAAGACCAATATCAAAAGTATCCATGTGCAAAATGAAAGGTCAAGAGTAATCAGGATATGCCAAACCAAAGGAGTCATTAATAGCTCTTTAATAGCCATTTTGAAGCCTTTGAATCCATGACTCAATCTTTTGAGCCTCGTAAACTTTGTCAAAAGAAGGTAGATCTTGCTCTACACCTTATGAACACTAAACATTAAGTATAGCAGCCACTGACAACATAAAATCTTTGTTTAGAAAATCCACAAATGCTAAAACAACAAGCTCATTAGAAATATGATAAAAGAGTGAAAAACGAAGAGGAGTTCAAGAAAGGGCATCAACATCAATTATAGAATTCCCCGGGTGATAAACAACATCAAAATCATATATTTGAAATTTCAAAGCACACTGAATAATATGACCAATTAAGTTCTTCCACTCAATAATGAAGTAATAGTAGCATGATCACCTTTTAGTAATGTCTAAAAACCATGTAGATATGCATGAAGTTTTTTAAAACCCCAAACTGCTACTAAACACTCCTTCTCTATCGTGGAATAGTTTACCTCTACTAGTTGTAATGTACAGCTTATATACTTAATGGGATGGCACTGACCAGGCATAATCGGGCTCTCTTGCATCAACACACTTCCAAGACTAATATCAGAAGCATCCACGCGCAAAATGAAAGGTCAAGTGTAGTCAGGATATGCCAAAACCAGAGGAGTCATTAATAGCTCTTTAAGATCTATGAATGCCCACTCACAATTTAGAGACCAAATGAAAAATTATATTGATGGCTTCAACAATGCTCGCAATAATGCAGTGCGATCAGAAAGATAATTCACAAAATGACTGAGGTACTGCACCTTGCTTAGGAAGCGCTGCACATCATTCATATACTTCAGACTAGGGAACTTTAGAACAGCTACAAGTTTGTCATGATTAACTTGCAAACCCTCACGAGAAATTTGGTACCCAAAATAAATCGTGTCCTTAGACCCAAACATGCACTTCGACCACTTCAACTTTAAACCAATGTCTTATAGCCGATCCAACAATTTACAAACATCATAAATATGTTCCTCCCAGGTCCTTTCGAGTGAATCAAAACATTATCAATGAAGTAACCAATCACCTCTGGCATATTGCAAAGAACCTTGTTTATCATCTGCTGGAAGTCATTAGAGCATTATTCAAACCAAACGGCATCACTAAAAACTTGTACAAACCAAACGATGTAAGAAAAGCAATTTTAGAAATATCTTCTTTAGCCATTGGTACTTGCTAGTACCCAGAAGTAAGATCTAACTTGGTGAATCAACGACTTCTCCCTAAATGATCCAAAAGATCAGTAATGTGAGGAAGAACATACACATCCAGGATCGTCACTTTGTTTAATGGATGATAGTTGATGCAAAAACGAAGACTCCCATCAAACTTTGTCACAAGATAAGGTTCACATGCCCAAGGACTTTGTGACTTTCGAATAACACCCTTTTTCAACATCTCATTGACATTTGCATGTAAAACCTTGATCTCTTTGGGTGACCAATGATGAACATAAACTTTGATTGGACCAGCATCCCCAGTTGGAATCGAATGACATTTGGCAATCTTAGCCCTAGATGATAAATCAAATTCAAAGAGATAGGCATACTTCCTCATGAGCTGGTCAACCGTTACAACACAAAGACCATCTAAGGGATTGGAAAAGGAAAGTGTAGAACAAGATAGAAATATAGGAAGAAGTAATAGGGAAACAAAAATAATGGAAGTAGAGGTAGAAACAAAAGGACAAAAAGGTATGGAAATGAGAGGAATGGATAAAATATAAGGAAGTATGAGACAAAGGGGAGAAGTCTCAAAATCACACTTGGCATAATTGTGCTGCAATCAATCTATACCAAGGATGAGGTCAAAAGCTTGACTCAGCACCACTCACAATGACTACAATCCAAGCTCAAGATTGCCCACACACACAACTAAATATACCTCATCCCGTGCATATACATGTGTATGGCCGTTGTTATAAAGAATGAAAATTGACTCTACCACATGACGCAAGAGTAAACGGCAACATGTGGTAACAGGTCAAGCAATAAAAGATAAACTCAAATTTGTATCAACCAAGGAGATCTTTTATTATAAAAACAAACTTAGAAAGTAAACATTGAATGAACTAATGCCAAGTGAATGCCTTAATGATACTCCTGAAAGAAAAATGGAAGGGTCATTGACTTATTTGCGCAAGGTCCCTCCATTATTCGCATGACTTTTCATTTTTCGGATGCATCTCGGTGTCCAAACCTTCCACCGTAACAGCACCAACAAGACATTGTTGACGCCAAGGTTTCCATCTAAGAAATGGAGGCTGCCAATCTAGAAAATGCTAATAATGCCGATAAGTGTGACTAATTTATCACATGCCTAATAGTGAACATCATAGCCACAACCACATCCTTGCCCTTGTCCCTGGACTCGAGCAACAACAGCATCAACCTCCATTAGAACTGTAGGAAGTGGAGTTGAAGGATGTATAGCGAGAAGTGGAAGAAGCGACGTAACATTCCTAGCTTGATTTGCTCCGATATATTTGGCTCTACACGAAGCAAAAAGCTTTAAAAACAAATGCCAAATTGCATCACTGACTCAAATGGCCCTTGACGAAGACAATACAATTATTGAAAGGCATTATCACAATTGTCGGCATGTCCGAATACATATTTGAAAATGTCTAAGAGAACATTCCAATCCCCATGAGTGGTTACATTCAAACCATTGTACCACTGTAGTGTCGTCTCTTAGAAACACATGGGAAATTCATGCAAACATCAAGCATCATCCCAAGAATGATATGTGGCAATCATTGTGAAGTGATTGAACCAATAGTACACATCATCCTTAGGATTCTCATAAAAGAACTTTGGCCAAACGTGAAAATTGGCACGAAGAGCAAGATGAACTATACTACGTGCTGTAAATGCTGCCATTAATTGAGTTTGGTTATTCAATTGCAATCGCATAGCATTAAGCAATTGCACCAATTGCTACTTTAGAGTCAAAGGAAAAGGAAATTATTACTATGCCATGAAGATGAATGAAAAAAAAAGAGCAAAAGAAGAGAAATGAAAAAATAAAAAGAGCTAGAGGGAAAGAGAGATTAGACAATACAAAAGCTAAATTTAAACCAAAATCTTAAAAGGAAAGAATAAAAGAAAGAAAATGGAAAAAAATAAATTTTAAACAATGCAAAAGCTAAATCTAAACCAAAATTTCAAATCCAAGCACTCCTTAAGGACAATTAAAGTTGCCCCTCACTTCCATCAATATGAGTGCATGGAGTATGGAAAAGGAATATAGGAAATGTGCATATCAATTAGTCCAAAAACCTTATTTTATATACAGGAGTGAGTGGTCTGGATTGAAACCAATCTGACGGCTACCAAAATCTCACTACGCTAATATTAGTATATAGCATTGTTGCCATACACTTGGACCTCACAACTATAAAATAGATTTTATTAGTGGATTAATTACTAAAAATGCTCTCTTTATAAATTTAGACTATGGCATCCTTTTGTATTGTGCATTTTTACATCTGCAAAAATATTTTACTTTTAGTGGCTCATAAAATCTTGTAAAAACTTTTGTTGTTGAGAAATGATATTGATCAAATTTCATCTATGAGAAATATGTAAATGGAAGGAAAAAACTAAAATATGAAAGAAATAACCATAGACTTCTTACTGGACATTAACAATCTTTTTGATAACCACATTCAACCCATATGCAATCTTTCAATATAGGTTTACCATAACAAAAAATCCAAAAAAATTTATAAAAAAAAGTGACCTTACTCTTATGATATTTCTATTTTATTTATGAGTCATTTCAATAAAGAATCTCAAGAACTTATAAAGTATTATTCTTCTTTTATCACTCAAAAATCTCCTACTGCATAATCCACTCATCTACTCTTAAAATCTATGACATAATGGCATTGAATCAAAAAGAAAAAAAAAAAAAAAACAAAGAAGCAGTTGATTAACTAAAATATGTTTTTATTATAGAGCAATTGATTTTATATAACTCCTAAAATACTTCTCTCCTCTAAAGGCTATACACAAGGGCTTTATAAATCAATAATAACTTTTTTTCTTATTATGAAAGAGTTTTATTCTGAAAAAATTAACAAAAAAAAAAAAAAAAAAAAAAAAAAAAAAAAAAAAAAAAAAAGGGGGACAAGAACCCCAAGAGAACGGCAGGCCAGCACACGAGGAATCGGCATGTTTGTGGAGCATCCAAAAGCTAAAATTCATGACTAAGTGAGGTACGGAACAATCTGTAGCGCATGTGATCATAGGATGAGATTTGGATATACTGTCACCGTGGATCCTTGGAACCTTGAGGGATAAATGGGGATAAAATAACCACTAAAGGCTCTCTCATCAAGCAATTGCCCCTTTCCAGTTGGCTTAAGGGAAGAGAAATAAGGTGCGTTACAGTTGGTATCGAAGCAAATGGCACAGGTTTGATTCCCATTTATTAGTGGCTATTTAAAAATATAATATACCCTTGAGCAAGGTATATTCCTACCCCTAAATTTGAAATCGTATATATTGGGCATCCATACGTACGTCCTTCCTCTTGTGTGGAGTATCCACGGATGAAGGTATCCACTGTGGGACTACGGTCTTCCTCTTGTGTGGAGTATCCACGGACGAAAGTATTCACCGTGGGACTACGGTACGAGTGGATAATTAGTTGCCTCACATGAAATAGCTAATCTACATAATGGAAGGATTGGTAAATTCAGTGTGGAAATGGAGGTGTTGGTTCCCCTTGGAGGTGTTGTCAGTAGGGGTTGTTAGTCAATAGTCAATAAGGACATTGACATCTCTGATTTACATAATGGAAGAATTAGTAAATTTAGTGCGGAAATGAAGGTGTTAGTTCCCCTTAGCACAGTAAGGGTTGTTAGTCAATAGTCAATGGGATGAGATGTGGATATACTGTCATTATGAATCCTTGGAATTTTGGGGGATAAATGGGGATAAAATAACCACTAAGGGCTCTCTCATCAAGCAATTACTCCTTTTCTAGTTGACTTAAGGGGAGAGAGATAAAGTGTGTTACACAATTCTTTATTATATTATGTTTTAAACTAACAATATACTATCCTAAATCATTTGGAAGTAATTAAGGTATGTCTTAACATTTTTTCTTATGTTACACATTCTCTCATTCCTATATATAGGTGATTCTGTATTAAAGAATATTATCCATTACAATAATTATTAAAACTATAAACATTTTTAAAAGATGCATATTAGTTTGAAAACTAAGTTATTTATTGAAGTAGAATTGTAAATATAGAAAGTTAGTTATTCATTAAAGTGGAGTTATAAATTTTTATATTTATATGGATTTGCAAAATGGTTATTTGAACATTTCTTTTATCTTATAATATTTCTTTTAAAATTGATATCAATTTATAGCATAGTTAAATGCTTTATTAGTTGTATCTATGAGAAGAATGCATACTATGTCTACATTTCTAACTAGGTAGTATCAAAAGAATATCCCCTTATATATAGGAAATATTTTAACAAAGGAATCTATATAAGCAATAAAATAATACGAATGAAATGAAATTACAAAAAAATAGTTTAAAATAAGATTTTAGACTCACTCATAAATTCCTAAAATATATTATATCATATAATCCACAATTTATTGAAGAATCAAGCACTATACAAGAAGGAATATTAATTTACTAGTGTGCTAAAATAATGGTATATTTTATTTGGCTTCATTATGAGTGTTGCAACCCCATAATAAGTTTGAGGTTACTTAAACTGCTAGAGTTTACCATAGTTACTTTGAATTACTACTATATTACCATAGGTAAAACTAAACCTTCAGTTTTTAGTTCTTTAGCAGAATACTAATGGATCCTTTAGGTAAAATGATTGTCTAAATAGTTTAGATTTGAATGTGTTAAGGCCACATACATATACAATGACAATTTGTCAACACTTCTACACATAAACAATCTTGTGTTATAAGTTAAAACTAAATATGTAAAAATATACTATTACTTTATTTGAGGTTTGCAATTGTTGCATATTTAGATATGAAAATGATGATTTAAGTGGGTACATGTGTAATTGTTGTGGCTTTGTATATGTCCCTTAGTATAGATTTTGGCACGTACAATTTTATACCATAATATATAAATTTGTATATATAATTTTGACTATATACTTTATGATGAATTACTATATAATTCCTATGAAGTGAAGCCCAACCCTTAAATGTGCTAAGAGTAAATTATATAGTTAGGAATTGCATTATACTTTATTTCTATCCTTTTTAGCTAACTAAAAAAAGAGTAATAACTTGATAAAATATCCATGATAATAGTATATCTAAATTTCATTTTATGATTATATATGTTACACTCCTTTTAAAGATGTCAATATCCTCATTGATTATTGACATACTCATGGATGCCTAATAAATATCATTTCAATTTTAGGAGTGAGAATATATTATACTTAAAGATATATTAAAGTTTAAAAATAGGAATCAAACCCATACCATTTTCTTTGATACCACATGTAGCACACTTTATTTCTCTCCTCTTAAATCAAGTAGAAAAAAGGCAATTTCTTTAGAAAGAAGTTTTAGTGGTTCTTGATCATGAGAAGATATTTAAATATATTGTCACTGTAGATTTTTAAAATGTTAGGGGATAAAAGAACTTATACACTACCCCCCCATTTTAGAGATGTTAATGTCCTCATTAACCACTGATGTACTCATGGATGCCTAATATATATAATTTTAATGTTAAAAGTAAGAATATACTCTACTCAAGGGTATATTATATTTTAAATAGCCACTAATCAATGGCAATAAAATCCATGTCATTTTCTAATACCACATGTAACACATTTTATTTCTCTCCCCTTAAGTGAATTGGAAAATGGACAATTGAAAGCCTTTATTGACTATTTTATCCCCATATATCCTCTAAGGTTTCAAGGATTCATAGTAATAATATATTTAAATTTCATTTCATAATCACATATGTTAAAAGAGTTCAACTTCATCCCTTTGTTTAGTAGCCTAAAACCCTAAAACTTGGGCTCCACTTCATAAGGAATGAACAAACAAAAGCATAGAATAATATTTGAATAGATTTGGCATATTAAATTTTAATGCCAAATCTATAGCACTAATTTCAATATACCAAAGGGTTAATGCAAGGATATAGGTACTAGTATCATATAGAGCTTAGGATTAAACTTAAGCTGGACCCAAGACAAGGATAAACATGTTAGTGGGGAGTTAAAAAATTTTTCAGATTAATAGGTCATGTCCAATATACCCCCTATCTCTATTATATATTTGAAAACCCCTATAAGTTTACACTCATGTCCCAAGAGAACATGGAAATATGGAATGGTGTTAAATTATAAATTTAAATGCATAAAGAACACTATTGTGTTCAATACTGTGAGACACAAAATCCCTAGGCTCCAAAGTGGAGCCGAAAGAGTGCCACGTGATAGTGGCTAAAGTGAAAGCCAAATGAGTGTAACACATTTGGACTAAAAGCTCCGACTTGAGAAGGTCGAGAGTGGGAGTGGAACTCCCAACAAAGTGCTCAAGGAACAAGCATGAGGTGAGCCATGAGTGAGTCTCTAGAAAAGGGGACACAAGAGGACCAAAATATGACATATGGAAATGTCCGAGATGGAGTCCGAGGTGGAGTCCGAGATGGAGTCCGAAATGGAGTCCGAGGTGGAGTCCGATGTGGACCCGAAATGGACCCAAGATGGACTCGAGATTGAGTCCGAGATGGACCCGAGATTGAGTCCGAGATAGACCCAAGATGGAGTTCGAGATGGACCTGAGATGGAGTTCGAGATGGACCCGAGATGGAGTCCAAGATGGACCCGAGATGGAGTCCGAGATGGAGTCTAAGATGGACCTGAGATGGAGTCTAAGATGGAGTCCAAGAAGGACCCGAGATGGAGTCCGAAGTCGAGACCGAGACCAAGACTGAGACCGGGACCGAGACTGAGACCGGGACCAAGGCCGAGACCGAGACCAAGACCGGGACCAAGGCCGAGACCGAGACCGAGGCCGAGCCCAAGACCGAGTCCAAGTCCAAGTCCGAGTCCAAGTCCGAGTTTGAGTTCGAGAAGGTGAAAGCCCAAAGCGTTTGTCTCCCAGACCCTAAGGGGTTTGGTGAGCTCCAAAAGTATAGTAGGAAGAGGACTCCAGTGGAGCCAATTTGGCCAGGTGTTGGGTGACGGGATAACCACTGGGAGGTCCAAGGCTAGAGTGAATACGGATTGTCAAATGGGGTAGCTTGATGAAGTGTTCAAGAGCTGGCTCTAGTTCCCTCTAGTTCAAGAGCTGGGAGATCGAATGGTCGATGCTCCCAGTCCAAGTGTGGGTAGCACTACCTACTTAGATACCTGGCATGGCTCAACAGAACCTCGCTCTAAGCCAATGGCTAAAGCACCAAAAGGCGGAAGGCGGGGAGAGTACCCACAAGGCTCGCGTAAGGCCATGATGTTCCGAAATGTTGTCCCAAAGTCCCAGACTATAGAATGGAAGAGGAGTAGTCCTTTAGTGTGGTGATAAAGGATACGGTCATGTGGTGAGAAAGTCCCAGAGGACAGTGGGACTTAGTGGTCGGGCTTGTGGGCCTTGTCCCAGTGGTAGAGTAAGCAAACTCAGCTATGGACGGAAAAGGGACTTGGTGGGGACTGTAAAAGGGATATTGGGGAAGATGGTTCCCCCTGTCTGCGGGCATCTCAAGGATGCTAAGGAGTGGATCTTGGATGGTCACTCCTAGACGGATAGCCCAATCGTTGAGAGACGGGATTGCAATGCAAGTGGTGTTAGACCACCAGTGGTACCAAGATGAATGGGCATAGTCTTAGCATAACGGGCTGGTATGTCGGTGGTACTTTGGAGTGTCAGTCTTGGGACCGGACACATGAAGCATTTGGACCAAGTGCAAAGGATGAGTGGTATGGATACCATTCTTGGGGCTACCAAGTCCCAAGTCTTGAATTAGACTTAAGGAGGTTATAGATGAGTCTTCTCCAAGTGGTCAAAAGTGTGGTTAAGTGACTAAAGTAGAATGGAAAAATTAGTCGCTTACAACTTGGTATCGGAACTATTCCTTAGTTTGACTTTTATTGGTGCTGAAGTACATCACCACTAGTGTTGGCATCGGAAGGTCCTAGGAGTGGGTCTATCCTTGAGAAGTAGCAAGTCGGGAAGACATGGCTCTCCACTATATTTCAGGTGTGAACTTGTAGGCAAGGTGGTGGATAGAAAAGGGCCAATAATGGAACGACTTTGGGATCTTGGGAATAGTATAAGGTTTTTCTGAAAGAGTTGAGGATGTGATCCAAATGAACGTTTGACTCAGCAAACTAGCTAATGTAATTGTGGTAAACAACTATAGTTGGTATCACAGGAAAAATAAAGACTCCAAAACCATAAAGGAGTCACAAGATTATCCTCATATAGTTGAGGTTGGTGCTCATGAATTTGAGACCAGAATTAATAACCATGGAAGGTCAAATACAGAAGAGGACACAAGTCCTTGAAATGGTAACCGGGGCTACCTCTAATAAATGCTGGAACAACCCAAGGAATTAGGGGTGTACTCAAAGGATGAGTTGGTATTCTCATCACATGGACAAGTGGTCCTAAGGGGCAAAAGGTTGCCCCAAGAGAACAAATCAAGTGTCGAAGTAACACTTGCAAAGATGGTTCTTGTGAGTAGGACCTGAATACGAGAAGTTGTATTCCAGTGAGTGGGCACTTCAAAGGTAGAACCTCACGGGTCGTTGAATGACCAAGTCCAAAAAGCTGGATGACTCAAATAGAGTCAAGGAATAATCATAAAGGATTGATTGAAGCATTTGGACTGAGGTGTGTTGTACCCCACGAAGGATGGGGGGGATTATAGGATCTAAGAATGAGAACAAAGGGTATCTCATCGAAGGCAAAATGTGCCATGCTAAAGTCGTGGGAAAGATGTTCCCCAAAAGAAAGCAACTTCGGCATAAAGTTGTATGTGAATACTATGGTGCAGTGTTAATTGATAGTTGGCATAAGAGACAACTGTATTGGTCTTTGGCAAAGACCTAGATACAAGTAAGAAGTGTCATAAAGCTAGGCTCATGAAGCTGATGGTGTGGAAACACCGAATGTGCCAAGGCATGTTGCCTTGAGGTCAAGTTGGCAGGTTCATGAGAACCCCTTTCAAAGGAATCCCAATGGAAATGGGAACAGCATAGCCTAAGATGGAAGGCATGCGGTTAGAGTGTAGTGACCCAAATAATGATGGAGGTGTGGAAACATCAGCAAAGAGTTGTAGGATTAACAACTATAAGGCAACTAAGCAAAAGGTGCACAATAATTGGTTAAATTGGTAGAAGATAACTACCTAAGACTTTTTATGGGGATAAGGAAGTTAGATATACCTTTACGAGGGAGAAACTGCTTATGTTGCAAAATAGTAAGTCAATGTTATAAAGGGAATGCTCATTGCCAAAGAAGGTCATCATTGGGACACCCAAATACTCTAAAACACCAGGAAGTGGTATTTGGTGTCACGAGGGCATTAGATAAGGCCCAAGGGACTAAGTCCCTAGCGAATGATAGATAAGAGGTGTTATCCAAATGTCCAAGGTTTTGAAGATGGGAGAAATCCGTTTATCTGATTTGGACAAAGCCAAAAATGGGATTTTAGCAAGGCTAGTGATGGGTATATAGAGGCCCATAAGTAACAATATTAATCCCGGTGTGTGGGATTATAAGGTGAGCTTGCCCAGATTGAGGAACCACTCCCTAAACTATTAAGTAAGTTCATCCCTATGAATACTTGCTAATGCATGGTAGAAAGTGCAAAGATATCCTTTTAGTCTGGAGGAGAATAACCAAAAGAAACATGTGAGGGCAAAATGCAAGTAGTAAAGGGATAAAATTAAACCATAGGAAGCGAAGGGCATAACCTAGGGTGGTTATGCAAAGTGGGAGTGGAGAATCAAATGGGTGCTCGAGTGTGTTGCTACTAGCAACTGTGATGCCATAGAGAGTCTAAAGTATGGAATTTTCCATGCTAGACCATATGACAATTGGAAAGCTTGCGAAAGGAGAAGCATTAGCAAGCTAAGGGACAAAGTTCCTTCAAAGTTCCCAAAGACAATTCTAAGTAGTGTAGTACTTAGAAAGCCAAGTGTAAATGGTTCATAAAACGCGCAAAATCAGAGTGGTGTAGCAAAAGCATGGTTTTGAAGCTTGCCATAAGGCAATGCTATCAAGGTTGGGGAAGTAATTCCCGAGTGTTCAAAGGGATGACTTTGAACGAAAGTTGATAGTCAAGGACTTTCACGCTTATACATAAAACTATGTTACATTAGTCGGATGACTTGCTAAGCAAGAGTGGCAAGTCAGCAGAACGAATCCCTTAGTTGAAGGTGCTAACTTCAAAAGGGGATGGTCCAAAGTTGAGTTGAGCTCACGAGTTGAGCTCAATTCAACACAAGTCAACTCAAGTCAACATAATCAATAAGAAATATTACAAAGGAGGTCTAAATTGAACAAATGAAGGTTCTAGCAAACTTTAAAATATTAAAATACGTAAATATCTAAGTTAAAAGTTTCTATAAGATTGAATTGTTTAAAAAAGACAAAGTTAATGAGAACCTATCTTTTATAAAACTATATTATTTTATTATGACAACTGTTACAGCTGTCATATTTGATTTGACTACTTAATATTTTGAATACTTTTACAGCTGTAGATACTATTCCTTCATTCAAAAAAGTTTTTAGGGTTCTTGAGAAGATGGGAAGTAAGGAACATACAAGATTTGTGAGTAAGAGTTGTAGTGCAAAGGAATGTGAGAATGCTAATTTTTTTTCACTACCACAATTTCCATATTACACTCCTGATCCTTATTACCCATCTAGGAATGTGGAGACCATTATCACGATTGATAAAAATGCTCTTGTTCCTTCTAAAACAATAGTCCAGAGCAAGAGAAATGAAGAAATGAATAGCATGGCCGAAAGCACTAAGAAATCTACTCCATAAAACTTTCCATGACATTTGTAATTTACATATTAATTCATATTAAAAACTTTGTTGCTTGCCTATATCGCAATCCTCTCATATGATAAGACCAAGGTATATTTTGCAATGAATCCTCATTAAAAGTTTTTGGGAATTGTTTGTAAATAATGATAAAAGAAATCAAAAATCTTTTGAAAGACTCAAAAGTAATATCACATCAAAGAATCAACTTTAAATACATTTCCAAGACTAAAAGGCAATCTCATATGAGAAAATGGTAGCATGCCAACATGCTATACCACTATAATGTGGTCTATATTTCCTTACAATTTATTTCCCTAGACATTTGGCATGTGTAGAAAAGAATATATGTGTAGCAAAGTAGGATTCATCATAATGATAGAGCATGTATATACATGATAATCTAAAATTCTAGAAACTCTTATGTTTACAAGAAGCCCCATTTCTAAGACTGACATTTAAAGAATCTAAGTATTGTCAGTGTTATAATAAATAAGCCTCATTCCCAAGACAAACTTAGTATATAAACTATCTAGAAAAGTTATAGTCATTGTAGGTTTTTTGTTCTCCTTGAGCTCCTTAGAAGTTTGTATTAAAATGGCTCAAAAGAGAGTCATTGCTACTCATACTTGGCCCCTTAACACTTCATATCAATCTCCACCTCCATCCCCAAGTTTTACCAACATTCCACCTTCACCTCCACATAACAATCCTTTTTCTGCTGAGGGCTCTAGTGAAGCTGAACTAGAGCTCCCTATATGTGAAAATCTAGATTTTGCTACTAGAGAGGGATTGCCTCTAGCGCTTCAAGAGCAATGCCACATGTTTTTGCAAGATCTTGCTCCTAACATGGCAGGACTACTTGAAAGCACAGAACGCTATTACATTTGGTGTCCAATATGCTACTTTTTCTTGGACAAGACAAATGGCTTTATAGGTTTACAAACTTTTCTTAAGCACTGTAGGAATTGCCCAACAGTAGATCTGAAAAATGTGCATGTGTGAATGTACAATAGATTCAAGAATGAGTTACGGACACATACCCATTATCACTTCATAGTGAGGAACAACATCCCCTTAGGAAACACTGCATTGGCTAGTGCAAAATATGGGGTTTTTCAGCCATCCTACAATGGAATGCAAGATCTAGAATTACTTTACTATCATATCACATATAATTGTTTACAAAATGTTGGAGGAGATGGCAACACACAAGTGCTACAAAGTGATGGTGATAGGTGAGAATGATAATCTGTAATTATGGTATTTGACACTGACATTGACATTTGACAATTTTACTAACATCTAACACTTTCATTAACATCTAACATATAACAAGCTTTCCATTTTATGTAAGGATGCAATTAGCTTTCTTTTGCCTCATCATCAACATAATGATTTTTTTTCTACTTCCTCCTATATTGGTATTATGGGAAAGATTCACCTTGCATATGTTGAGCCATGGCTTCTGCATAGTCAGGAAGACTTCCAAAGCCTCCAATTCTAGAAACTCCAGGTGACTGTGATCTATAAAATAGAATGAAATATATATTGAAATTTTAATAAACATAATTTACCTCCTTGAGGTTGAAGGCAACTCATGAAATCCTCTGAGCTGGCGTTTGAAGAAATGATGTTCTTCAATAGCAAACACCGACCTACTAAAGTCACGTGCTACCTCCACCATAGAACCGCTACCTACTATGCAATTATTCACAACACCATCTGGTGGGCAATAGAGCTCAAGCAAGACTTGCATTGCCGATGGAGTTCGGAATCAATACCCTAGAAATGTGTTGCAGATCTGCTCATCCACAAGTTGGGTATGATGTTAGTGGAACTATCGTACCCAGGCAAAACACGTTCTGCACGTTCGCTATCACGAAACCCATCATGTGTGTTTCTGCAAAAGGCATGATAGGTCCATATCATAACCTGGAAAATAAAAATGTTTAAAAATTAGATAAAAATATAAAATACATACTCACCTTTTTAGGCTTCCCTTGGATGCCCCTCGTATTAACACCAATAGGATCCATGATGCACTCGAAAGAGAATGATTTGAAATGAACTTCTGCTGCGCACGTCATAAGCTCATACATCCAGTTGGGGTCATTCGGTAGGATGAAGACGACATGGCCAGCTTCGAGCATAAGTGCTTCAAACAATAGGAATGCATCGCGCAAGTGGTCAGGTGTGAGAAAGTTCCAATCCTCAACTTTCCCATCAATATCTCAAAAATCATTTGGAAAGTCGAAGAGAATGAAGTCCACAACTGGGAGCAAGGGCCTTTGTATCTTTTGGCACCAACAGTTGAACTGGCACTGTATATCCATGTTGATGTCGTCTTTCGTGAAAGATGTCAACAATCTACTATAAGAGCCAATGAAGATACCCACAATGCCTCGTTGTGTTATTGGGGACACAGGACGAACCTATAAAAGAGCTAAGTGAATGAAAAAAGTAATAAATAGTATGCTACTGTCATATGGCGTGTTGTCAATGAGAGTTCCTCCAACTCCTCTTCACGAGCATCTTGTTGAGCTGGAATGAAATTACTACCAACAGTCATTGTTGCAAAAAACATGTATTACCACCTTTAGTTTGTAAAATTCACTTTTGTTTACCTTGAAGTCGATGTGATACTCTGTGAGTCACTTGATCATCATTATTTACTAGTAGAACCTAATCCGGATCTTGGTTGTTTGATAGTTGAATTAGAGCCTGTTCTTAGCTGTTTGGTGGTGGAACACGAACTTGATCTAGAGCTTCCTCATCCTCATCTCTATCATCACTTGCATTGCCATCATTGCTAGCATTGATAACTTCCTTGCGATCTAGTGTAGAGGTCTCCTTCCTTAGGAGCTCCAACTCCCAAGGGCATTCTATCTTCCGTGCTTTCAAAACTCTCGCAAACATTGTTGGGTATATTCCTCCATCCCTTACACCTTTTGCAACAAGTCGAGTGCAAACTAGTGCCTCAAATGGCATGCCTTTATATGAAAGATACCTATAAACAATATATATTAAGAAACTGTCTTAGAAATCATATTATACCTATAAGCTACATGTCACATGAAATAAGGTTGACTATGTTGGCAATCATAAGTTGTTGTGCTTGTAGACTTCTCTGGCAACCACCCCTCTTGGATCCCTTCCAATGACGTGTTGATGTAGGTGTTGAAAGACATGAATGTGCCATCTGGATCATCACCAATGTGTGGTGCTAAGAACTTCTCACCTTCACTTATAGTTTGCATGATGTAGACAGCCCTTCTCATCATATTCTCAAATAGTTCTGGCAATCCTTTCTCTCTGTTCATCAAGCAAACATTGAGGAACTCTAGAGTCTCTATCTGTTGCTTATATGGAAGCTTTGATTTTGCGATATTGTAAATCATGTCATCTAGAGTTTTGTTCACTGCAAAAGTAACATATGCATAATTAAAAAAAATGAAGTGTGATAAAAAACTTACATTCATGAGAAGAAATTTTGGCTATAGTCTCTAGCCACTCCTTCAGCCTATGATTGTCTGCAATACATACTAGTTTCTTCAACTTTGAGGACTTTGCATGCTGAATTTTGTGCTTAATTTGTACAAACTCAGCTAAGAGCTCTTCCTGACTCTTCTCTAGATATGCAAGTTCATAAGCATCTTGCTTGACCTTCACCAAAGGCTAAAAACCAAAACAATTAAAAGAGGCTTTTATAAAATAAAAGGGAAAGACATACCTTACACCATACAGCGAGTATAGAACTAATTGGGTTGTTGAACCAAGTTGTACCATCATTTCGAGTGCGTGAGTGCCGAACAAGTGTTGCGAGATCATCACCATAATGTTGGCGGATGTTATCCTCACTCAAGTCTGCCAAAAATCAAAGTTGCTTGATGTCATGGACAAGGTTTTGTTTTTGAACAACGAACTGCCCAAGCCTACATTTAAACATAACAAAACAAGTTAAAGTAGAGTTAGAGGTAAAATTATAAAACTTACGCATTGATCTTTTGGCAGGCCAAGATAAGTCTGTTGACATCCAAAGGTCCCCTCGCGTAGACATGGCCGACTGGAACATTGATATGGTAGACGGGATCATCGCGAAAATGATCGTCGATACACTTCATCCAAGTTCCATATCAGTGGTTACCGTCAATAATTTGGAACATTGTCCCCGCAAGTTGTCGAGTCTCAGGATGTCAGATAAGCATGTCATCAAATTCTAGGGACTTCCTAATCCAAATAGGATCCTAGCTATTCACAATCTCAGGTGTGATAGTGTCGCGAATATGACTTTGGAGATCGAAAGTTACCTGTCGACCAGTCCTTACGGACACTCTTTCCTTACTGCCATGACGGCAGGAGGTCAGTATTGTTGGGCATTTCGAGTGTACTTAGACTGGACAAGCATAAGGACGGAATTCCTATGTTTTATTAGCTAAGCATACTTAGCCAGGTAAGGAGTTCCCGTCTCATTTTGTCTTGCACTGGCTAGTGACAAGAACCCTCGCGTATTAAGATTAGTCCCTTAATATCGCTGGATGATAGCTTACCATGTTTGCCAAACACCCTCGCTATCATGCCCTTTGTGTTGGTCTCATTCCGGTCCCAAATACTATTTATGGAAAGTGTCTAGATTTGCTCATTTGGCATATCTACGGAATGTAGAGATCAGTTTGAACACAATGGTGTTTGTCCCGTGTCCAAATTCACAATCTAGCGCCATTCCATATTTAGTAAGTTTCAAGCTTGTCCCAGAGACTAACTCCTGATACTAAAGGAGGCTTGGGGTGAAAGCCCAAAGCGTGTGTTCCTCAAGGAGGGGGGGGGGGGGGTGCCGCTTGCAACCTATCCTTGTTTTGGGTCCAACTTGGGTCTAAGCTCAAGTTCCATTCCATGCTAGCTGGTGGAGTACCCATGTCCTCACATTAGGCCACCGGTATGTCGAAATAGTGCCAGAATCTGTTTGGCTCCGTTTTGCGTGTTGGTCCTGGCATTAGGATGTTGGTTGCTCCAGGACTATTCCAAGTCGCTCCGAGCTCCTGTCCCTTCGCTCCTTGGGCTGTATGCTTAGGAGTTGCTCCATGGTTCGGTTCCATCACTCCTTGGCTCCATGCTTGGGAGTTTGGCACCGTTCCTTCGTTCAGTGGCCCAAGGCCCTGAACCTTGGGTTCCACACCACTATCCTTTGGACACGTGGCATGTGACATGTGGCATCTGTCATGTGGCACAAAGAGGGTTTAGGTTCCGCTTCGTGGTGTTATCCTATGGTAAATCACCATAGGATAAAGGGTAAAAACCACATGCGCTACAGATAGTAATGATCTCCGTTATTCCTGGCTTGCAAAAAGAGACTAGAAACATACCGATATTTGTTGCAAGGCCATTCTGTTTGAACAAGCTGTATATATCCGGGTTGACATACTTGGATGCTGTGTGGACAAGGTTCATCTGCTGCAAACGGCAAAGGGGGATTTCTCTGATCAAGTCATAAGGGCCTGGCCACTTGAGTGCCTCAAGTGTTTGGTGAACTGCTTTTTCCCTTGTCCGCATAACAGTCTCTTGGAAGCTCTTGTCCACCACGTTGTCAAGAAGGTCTGCAACTCTTTCAGCTCCAGGCTGTTCCTCAGGTTCCCTATCGTGAACACCACTAGATTGCCCAACTTCAGAGATTTGCGTTGGTGGTGGTGGCGGTGGTGGCGGGGGCAGAGGGAATAGTGGCAGTGGTGGTGGCAATGGTGGTGGTGGCAGTGGCGGCGGGGGCAAAGGCAATAGTGGCAGTGGTGGTGGCAATGGTGGTGGTGGCGGTGGCAATGGTGGTGGTGGTGGTGGCGATGGCAATGGTGGAGATGGTGATGGAGGTGGTGGAGGTGGCGATGGCGGTGGTGGAGGTGGTGATGGTGGAGGTGATGGTGGTGGAAGTGGTGAATCTCTAACTAAATGTGTCTCTGTTGTGCCAATGGACATGTCGATCGTGATATCGTCGTCAGTGCCAAATTGAACTTCTTGTGTCTTCTTGGCTTTAACAACCTTTTTATGTGTTACAATTTTCCTTTTCTACAAGAGAAAAAATTTTGTTAGTCAAACTAAATAAAGATAATGAGAAATTCAAATAGTCAAAGAGAAAAAAAAAATCAAGTGGGCCTAGACTCTACCTCAGGCACTTTGGTTGCCTAGGGGGCCGAGGTTATTCAAATAACCTCGGCCCCTCCGGCCCCTCCGGCCCCTAAAGTGCCCGAGGTCAAGCTTGGGCTGGCCATCTCGGGCAGTTTTGCTCGCCGAGGAGCCAAGGTTATTTGAATAACCTTGGCCCCTCGGGTGGCCAAACTGTTTGAGGTCGAGCTAATCTCTCCCGCTCATGCGCTCAATCTCTCGATCTCTTGCGCGCTCAATCACTCAATCTCTTTCACGCTCAATCCCTCGATCTCCTTCGTGCTCAATCTCTCGATCTCTCGCGCGCTCCACTCACGGTGCGAACACTAACCTAATCTTGGCAGCTACCCTAACCCTAATCCTGATGACTGCCCTAACCCTAACCAATCTCTAATCCTGGCCATTCATTCCAAATAACCTAAATCTCAACCATCACAATATCTTTGATCTTATTTTATCTTATCATTATTATTATATGTAAATTATGCTTCTCTATTTTGTATATTTTAATGATGGTATAACATTTCTGTTATTAGAGATATGATATTATATTTTACAAATTATCTAGAAAGGATGCATTCTCATCAATATTTTGGAATTGTTACAAGAACTTTAAAGAGTATAAATAAGGCACTTTAAAATATGTTGTGCTATATCCATCTATGAATGGATGAATCCTCATCCAGAAATTTATTTTATGTTGTATTAGATCCTAAACAATAGGCATGTGCTTTAAATGTCATTGAGCAATGTTCACAATTATGGATAAAACTTGAGTTGTACTACGAATCAAATCTGTCATTGAAGAATAACATTTGACAAGATTTATTATCATCTACCACTTAAAATTTGACAACTTGACATATCACATGTGCTGATAGTTAGATTGGATCTCTTAGTTTAACACGTTATAGTAGAATGTCATTACTAATATCATTATTAACTATCAAACTTCATATGTTGAAAATCTTTCCTTGGATCTATGTGTATACATGCATCAGACATCATAATAGATGATAGTAATATTAATACTGTCACACTTGAACATGTTAAATTTGGTATAGAATTTAAATTCATTTTGTACGTTGTCTTCTTATTACTCTATTTAAATTTTTACAAGTAGCATAAAGAGAGAGAACTCCAACACCTATTGAGAAGGATGGAAAGGTTTCTTCTTCATTTTTGAGATCACCCACCTCTTTCATTCTCTCAGAGTATTGTTTCTGAAAGTTTTTTATGTCGGTGTTTTGATCTTCGTCTTGGCTCTATTTCTTTAGAGGCTATGATCCGCAACGACATCGGTATAGTTGCATACTCGGAGTTTTTTCTTTCTGGTGTGGGCGAGGGTGGACAACAATGGGATTTACAAAATTCCAAGTCGAAGGAGATTCGAGTGTTTGGATCTCCAATCAAAATGCCAAAATGCACTCTAGCCAAAGTGAATGTGAAGCAAGAGTCAGTCATTATCCTCTCGTCCTTTTTTAGTTCAAGTGGAGAAGTCATGCTAGTATCGGCACCAAATTCACCAGCTCCAGCTCCAACTTTAGCTCCAACTTCAGCAATATTCAAAGCCGTTAGCAATGCTTTCCAATTTTCATGCCTCTCAATCGACGTGCACTTGTTTTTGTATAAGCTTGTGAGTGAACTTCCATCCTCCTACAACGGCAACATTTTCTTCGAGCTACCACCTCTTGTCAGCAACACAGGTTCCAAATGGAAGGGGATGGAAACCAAGCAAGATGTCCACAATTGGTGCAAGATCAAAACCACACACTTCCAACATTTTGAAGGCACAGTGTCTATAGTTCATTGTTGCCGACATTTAGATTGTGTGGATGAAGTATGCAATCGAGACCACTCTAGAAACTCTATATTTTTTGAAGGGTCTGCAATCAATCCTCCAGCCTATGACACCATTTCTGTTGGATTCAAATGTCGATTCTGCAAAAATGCTCCTCTATGTTATGCTATCTGCGAGGCCAAGATGTACTACTTTCTTCCACGGGATGGAGTGGCTAGAAAAGCTATAGTGCATGTTGGCACACATATGCATCCAATGTAGGAAGGGATATAAAGGAGTTCTCTTAACCGTTTCAAAGATGTTGTGCAGGAAGAGACTATGAGAAACTCATTTGCAACTCCAAAACATGTTTAGAAGACCGTCATCAAGGATTTTATCGCAAATACCTTACTCAATCTAGGTTGCCAAAAAACTCAACTAAACGAGGCTAGCTTGGGAGGCTTACTACGAGGAGTACAACCTGCTACTAGCCTAAGGAGGTACATCTGTTATTTTTCATACGTTATAATAATAATTTTTTCTTACATTATATTGTTTAGGATAAAATCTTCGATGTGTGAATCTCGAGAGGGGAAGTTGCAATCAAAAATTGACTCCATCCTTGAATTGAAACAGACCTGTCCATATGAGTTCATCCACGGAAGTTTGTTTCCAGACCAAGTTGTGAATGAGCAAGAGCACCCTTTTGTTTTCAAAATGTCTACCATGGGCCCTGCCTTTGTCGTAGATTTTGTCTCCCGAATGGACATGTTTGGGTATAGTGACCTTGCAAATGCATGGGTACATTTTGACCATATAGACCATGTATCCGGTTGGACAACCATGGGAGCTCATGTGTATGATCCAAGGTAATTTTTATTCTCATTATATTGAAATTGTTATAATATTTATCTTTTCATAGGCTACATTGTAACTTAACAATTGCGACAGCAGAGTTTAAAGTATAAAACCAGATAGCACAGGAAATATTTTGGAAGTCCCTCTCTAATATTGTCCTAAAGCAGACTGGTACACCTGCAAACTTTCGTGGTTTCATGGCAGATGGGGCTCATGCAAATTGGAATGGTATCCCAGCAGTTTTTGGGAATGATCAACCATTGGAAGGTTGTGAGAGGACTTGTGTGTTCCATTGGGCTCAAAGCCTAAACCAGCACTGCCATCTTATCAAGCCAGAGTTTCAATTAATATTTAAGGAGTTGTGCAAACAATGGCAAGTTGCACCTTTTGAAGAAGAACATGAGGCAAAAGCAAATGAGATTCAAATGTGGTGGCGTGAAGATGGCCATACAGATGTAAGTTGCCTACCACAACTTGAGTCATGGTTAGGAAAGTGGGAAGTTAGGATGTTCCAGTGGGGATATCACTCTTTTCAGGTTGGTTTATATTTTTTCTTCTCCTTTTATTACCTCTTAATATTGCCTTTTTCATTAGGATCAACCACTTGAGGACCTCACATACACCCTAACTATGAATCTCTCTGAAAGTAAGCATTGGAGTTGGCGTTCCTCTGAGGCAGGGAAAGGGAAGATGAGTCTATACGCAGCCTGTCTATCAGATTTGATACGTGCTATAGAGCAATCTTCAAAAGCACTAGTATTCGAGGAAGGAAGATACATGGAAACAGGGCCTTCTGTTGAAATGTTACATGATAGGATGAAGTGAAAATTAATTCCACCCACCTGAATAGTGGCAACTGCAGTTGAGGAAGTGGTCCATGGCACATCTATGGAGTACACTCCCCGAGCTTCTATTGGTGATATGAAGACTGTCTACTCAAAGCGTCGTTTTTCCTTTGCTGGGGAAGATGTTGGTACAGACCTTAGAGCAAAAAGCTCTCACAGGCCTAATGTTGAGTACCATTCTGCTCCAAGACACCACTCTCAAACCGAGCCACCTCAAGTGGCTGATGAAGAGAGTGCATCGCAACAGGTTGAAATTGCTTACCGTAGCGTGGAGTTGAAGCAATAGGCAATCCGACGCGTGCCAGAAAAATTGAATGTAAGGTGTGTGGGGATGCTTCCGAGGGGCAAGTGTTGGGCTTGGATTCGTGGTGACAAATCTACTTCTGTTCCAACCCCATGTTTCTATAGGGAATGAAAGCAAGTAGGATTTTCAAGATGGTGCTGGCTATATTGTTGCAACACCAACACCAACCATACGAAGTGGCTTAAAGACACTATAGTGATTAAACTTGATGCAGTACCTAAAGAATGGCCGGTTGCTAATGGGGTTGCGCTCACCTTGGATTGAGATTGAAAACCTTGAGAAATCTGGTTTTAATCTTGAGAGGAGAGTTGGAGACATAAGTGACAAGAGCAAGACTATTCCTATAGAGATGCACAAAAGGCCAGCACGAAAAGGTAAGGCAATTAAATTTATTGGTACCGTCTCCAAGTAGAAGCAAGGTAAAATAAACTTGGCTCAAACACTTGAGTGTGAGATTCTCTCCACGAAGTACATCACTGCGCTTGCAAATGAATGCATAGTCAAAACAGAAGGTGGAGAGTACACAATTGCCATTCACAACTTTCCTTGCACATGTCTAGACTTTACAAAGCGCGAGGAACATGGGAAGGCATATGCTCCTTGTAAGCATATGTACTACATCTTCATCAACATCTTGCACTAAGATCCTAAAGTGGATATTCATATACACCAAACAAGCCTTACTATTGCTGAGTTGCAGAAAACTTTTGGAGCTAATTAGATTTCTCCAACACTATCAATGTTTATTCTCTATCAATAAAACTTATTATACTTTATATAATTAATAAAAATGTGATTTTTCATTTCACTTTTCCTTTTATATGCTTCCAAGTGTTCTTTTCGCAATACTACCCATAGTACTCGTGTGTCTCCATTTCTATCTTTACCATCTCAAAAAAGATTTCATGGTAGTCTTTCGGGTGCGTGATATTGCAATGTGTTGCAAGAGCATATATACCATCATACTGATCATTGCCATTGTTTCCACCAAACGCTAGAAAACATATGGGGCACTTCTTGAAAGTGGCAGAATTGTACTTTTCTAAAACAAGTAAGAGGACATTCTTTTTCACCCAATTTGTTGCACCCTCTGTCATTGCATCACTATCCTCTTTTTCATTCTCTTGTGTGGTTTAGTTATGCTATGCAATGGGATAGTTATTGCATCTCTTAGCCCTTGAACCCTAGGAAGAAAGATTATGAGAGTTAAAATTACCAACACTAGAACTCATAGACATTTGTGTGTATTTCCCTTTTTTCGAATAAGAGTGTGAATGAAGATTTATAAATTCTAGACAGTATGCTACGACAAAGCCCTCAAGAATGTATTCCAAAAAGAACTAAGTCTTTCTTTTATATGTAATAAACTTACATCAACGGTTATTTTTTTTTCCTTTCAAACGGTTATATGGCTTTACATAGAATCTTATTTCAAATTTAATAATTTTTTAATTCTGACAAACCTGACATTTACTAGCCAAAAAGCATAGAGTACAAATTTAAAGAACTGACAAACAAATGTTCTAACAAATGTCCCTATCATTGCATGTAGTAAATATTTAAATTATTAGAACAAGAAGTGTTCTTTAGAACATTTTTATCTATATAATATATAGAGAGTTATTAAATTATTAGGTTCGCCATAACCTTAAAATTTTAAAGTTTATAATATTTGTATTAAATTACAATTGAAAATTGAGCTCAACTCATGAGCTCAACTCTTTAACTTGTGAGCTCAAGTATGGTCTGCGCCCCTTCAAAAGGGGTGGTCCATGGGGCCAAGCATGGAGGAGTCTATACATGATCATAGACTTGTCAAGTGAGAGCACTTGGCAATTTGGAGGGACTAAGTCTCTAAGCTATGATCTGTAGCACACTTTGGAAATAAATTAGTGCACCGGCATGGGGAGTCACGCCAGGCATCTAGGGTGATGCCGTCCGTAGATGCATATACGGAGGTTGCATTTGAGTCCCAACCCTCTAATGCTTGGGTTCGAGTCCCAAATCACTAGAGCGTGGTGATGGTTTGGAATATGAAGACACTCATTTTTCAGTGGTCATGGACTCTCAGTGAGGAGACTAGTTTAGGCACACTGCCAAGGGAGGGATGCCTCGAAGTCGTGATGCATGGTTAGATTGCTTAGTGTGGCTCGGCATATCTAACTTGAACACTTGGTGCGAGTGGCACCAAGGACGTGGTGAATGAGATGGGGACACCCAATCTCAGTTGCTATAGACCCTTAGTTGGAAGGGCTGGCTTGGGTGCACCGCCAAGTGTGGGGGATGCCCCCGGGGTCATTGTGAATAACTTAAAGGTTTGGAAGACTTAATACCTATTGGCAAACCTATTAAAGTGCCAAGGTGTGATCACTAGGTGATCTTATGGCCAAAACAAGGACAAGGTCTTTGTGAGGTTAAGAGATAAAGTTCCTAGTTCAAAGTGTTGGTTTGAACTATTGATGATGGTGTGGCTTGGTCAAGGTGACCAAGTGGGAAGAACACCTAAAGGAAATCATTTATAACTATGCGATGGCATAGTGAGTCCGAAGAAGGTAATCACTATAAAAGACCCAGAGGAGGGTCACAAAGTTGGGCCAGGGGTAGAGCCCACAGTAGAAAATCCTAAAGAGACATACCAGGGGTGAACACCCTCTAGACTTGGCAAAGCAAAGTTTTTGCTATGGAACTGAAAGGATACCTCAAGAATGGAGGTAGTGATTCGATGCTACTAGATGAAACAATCAAGGATAGGAGCAAAAGACTAGTGGCTAAGAAAAGAGCCATGGGAATCATGGGAAAGAATCAAAAACGTAAAGCTAGGCTAAGAACACTAATGTGTTGAGTCCTAACGAATTGTGGGAAAGGCAATGTGTTTCCAAGGATGGATTCCCAATTGCTTCGATTTAGCGAAAGTGGAAGCTCCAAGGGAGGGAGCGGGCAAATAGCCAAATAATAGGGACGTGGACAACCCTAGCACAAATTAGGATAACTGGAACTTAGTGCCAAAGGTCACACAAAATAAGAAAGAGGATGATGGTGCCTTCAAATAGAGAACTTCCAAAGATGGGGAAGTGGAGTTGCATAATATGTGTAATGCAAAGTGTCGGAGACACTTAGAAAATTGACTTTGACAAGTCAAATTTAAAAGTTCCAGAGTGCAAATTTATATCAATGGGAACTGAGGCTACTCAGAAATGAGTAGTGAAATTGAATTAGAGAGGGTGTCTCTAATGGGTTTAGTGAGAACTAAACCAATAAAAGTGAGCAAACCACCATAGGTGGTCGAAAGAGTCTCTATGTTGAAGAGACTATGCTCCTTAGAGGATGGATAAAGCATGGTGAGCCTTTGGTGTCAAACCATAGACAAATATTGGTTGGGTGCCAAGGATGGAAGTGGTAATACATGCGGGTGTTACTTTATAAAATGGTTTACCGTTTGATGAAGACAGCGAACTTCATCTATGGGTGGTGGAGTTGTGAGACACAAAATCCCTAGGCCCCAAAGTGGAGCCGAAAGGGCACCACGTGGTAGTGGCCGAAGCGAAAGCCAAAGGAGTATAACACGTTTGGACTAAAAGCTCCGACTTGAGAAAGTCGAGAGTGGAACTCCCAACGAAGTGCTCGAAGAATAAGCACGAGGCGAGCCATGAGTGAGTCTCTAGAAAAGGGGACACAAGAGGACCAAAACATGACACGTGGAAGTGTCTGAGATGGAGTCCGAGATGGAGTTCGAGGTGGAGTCCAAGGTGGACCCAAGATGGACCCAAGATTGAGTCCGAGATGGACCCAAGATGGAGTCCGAGATGGACCCGAGATGGAGTCTGAGATGGAGTCCGAGATGGACCGAGATGGAGTCCGAGATGGACCCAAAATGGAATCCAAGATGGAGTCCGAGAAGGACCCGAGATGGAGTCTGAAGTCGAAACCGAGACCAAGACCGAGACCAAGACCAAAACCGAGACCGGGACCAAGGCCGAGACTGAGACCGAGACCAAGGCTAAGACCGAGTCTGAGCCCGAGTCCGAGTCTGAGACCAAGTCCGAGTCCGAGTCCAAGTCCGAGTTCAAGTTTGAGTTTGAGAGGGTGAAAGCCCAAAGCATTCATCTCCCAGACCCTAAGGGGTTTGTTGAGCTCCAAAAAGTATAGTAGGGGGAGGACTTAAGTGGAGCCAGTTTGACCAGAAAAGGCCAGTTTGGCCCAGGAAGGCTGTACTCAGGTGTTGGGTGATGGGATAACCACTAAGAGGTCCAATGCTAGAGTGAATACGGATTGTCAAGCGAGGTAGCTTGGTAAAGTGTTCAAGAGCCGGCTTTAGTTCCCCCGGGAGATCGAATGGTCGATGCTCTCAGTCCAAGTGTGGGTGGCACTACCTACTTGGATACCTAGTGTGGCTCAACGGAACCTCGCTCTAAGCCCATGGCTAGAGCACCAAAAGGTGGAAGGCAAGGAGAGTACCCACAAGGCTCGCGTAAGGCCATGGTGTTCCGAAATGTTGTCCCAAAGTCCCAGACTATAGAATGGAAGAGGAACAGTCCTCAAGTGTGGTGACAAAGGTTACGGTCATGTGGTGAGAAAGTCCTAGAGGACAGTGGGACTTAGTGGTCGGGCTTGTGGGCCTTGTCCCAGTGGTAGAGTAGGCAAACTCAACTATGGACGGAAAAGGGACTTAATGGGGATTGTAAAAGGGATATTGGGGAAGGTGGTTCCCCTTGTCTGTGGGTATCTCAAGGATGCTAAGGAGTGGATCTTGGATGGTCACTCCTGGACAAATGGCCTAGTCGTTGAGAGACGGGACTGCAATGTAGGTGGTGTTGGACCACCAATGGTACCAAGGTGAATGGGCATGGCCTTAGTGTAACAAGTTGGTATGTTGATGGTACCTTGGAGTGTCGGTCTTGGGACCGGACACATGAAGCACTTGGACCAAGTGAAAAGGATGAGTGGTATGGATGCCATTCTTCGGGCTAGCAAGTCCCAAATCTTGAATTGGACTTAAGGAGGTTGTAGATGAGTCTTCTCCAAGTGGTCAGAGATGTGGTTAAGTGACTAAAGTAGAATGGAAAAATTAGTCGCTTACAAATACAATCTCTACATTCTAAAGATATGTTTAACTAGCAGATTTAAACACTTTTCATAAATAGTTAATGTGATTAATGTATAGAGAGCAAGAATAATTAGTAAATATACTAAGCTATTATATTCAATATCACTACGGTTCCCAACAGTAGCAAATGCAATCTAGCAAATGAGTTTTTCTAATTAAATCAAGTATATTTAATTAATAGAATTTTTTTTTATGCTCTTTTGATCAAGTACATATATGATGACTACTCAACACTTTATCAACCTTCACCCAAGTTAGTTGAGAAACTAATATTAATTTCCTACTACCATGATTCACCAATATCAATTTCTTGGCATTGTAGTAGTAAAAAGAGAATATTCAAAAAGACTCTTTTACAAATAACTTTTGATACCCATAATCATATTTATAACATATTATCATTTACTTTTTACTTCTCTAACTTATACCTCCTCCAAAGCACCAACTTATTCTAAATCTTTATCATCATGATTACCAACAAAGTCAGAATCAATAAAAGGTATAATATTACCTCCCATTGAAGTAGCATATATTATATAAATTGTTTTTGTGCTTACCATATAATTATAAACTTTCTATAAGTGGTTACTCATAAATTTACTTATAGTTGACATGGCAATAACTATCTTTGACCTTCTTGATATACCCATGAGTAATGTTTTTTTTGCCTATACTCACTTTCTTGCCCCTGCCTGCAAAATAGTGACAAACAAACAAAGACAAAAACATAGAAGGAGAGAAAAAGAAGAATGAGAAAATAATATAAAGGAACTCAGCCTTGAATCCCAAAAATATGAGTAAGGATAAATATATGTCACTCTTTCAACTATACTTTGCACAAACAATCATAAGCAAGAGAAAAGATGTTAAATGCCAACTTTGACTATGTGGTCAACTTTAGTCAAAAGGAGGCTCCAAGGTATATTAAGGCATATTAGGGTAAGGGACTTAACCTACCCTAGAGCTCTTAATGGAGTGGTGGCACAATAAAACTTTTGAGGTAGCTTGGGGTGAGGAATCTCAAGAGGGAGATTAAATATTTTTTTACACCGGATCATAACATTGGTATTAGAGGAGTTGGTTGCGATGGCCAACCAAGTTGAACGTTGGAATTTTATTGTCAATGGTGGTGCTGATGATGGTGCCAATGAAGCTACAGAGGTTTGAACTATTCAAGATGTTGTTCATGAACTATGAACCCTTAATTGAAATCAGCAAGAAATGTAAGATGAGATGCATGGCATGATAAATACCATGTGTGAGCATGTTGAGGCACTTGAAGCTGAACATGGTAATGCTCCAAATAAGCCTTCCTTGGTAGATCAACTTAAGATTCCAACCTTTTTTAGTGATGGTGGTGTAGACAAGTGTCTCACTTAGCTAGCCAATGTGAAGAAGTTCTTGGCTATTAAGGGAACTCCGAATGTAGAGGGTTTAGTGGCTATTCCAATTGTTTTGCATGATGTGGATTTTCGGTGGTGGAATTGGCTTGAAGAGTCTTGTGTTGCAGATAAAACACCACTAATGTCTACCATGGATGAGTTTGAGGCTGCTTTCCATTTATGTTTTGCCCCTCACTACAATATGGAAAATGCTTGTATAGAACTTCGACATTTTCAGCAAAGCAAAATGATGCTCGAGGACTATATTGAGAAGCTTACTTGCTTAATTAGTCATGTTCTAACAAAGGATCCAGATAAGAACAAGTCCTACTTCATTGATAGCCTTCATAGTGAGAGCATGCACCAACACTTCTGTCATTCTCAGCCTACAAAGAATTTGGAGGAGCTCTTTGATATAGCTCATTGACTTGATAATGACAAGCATAAATCTCACAAGTGTTTGAGGAGTTCTTTTGTCGAGAATCGTCATAATGATTGCTATGGACACAAGGATGGGAACAACCACCATAAGTTAAAGTCTATGGTGACTACTTTGGATGCAAAGGTGTCAAAAAAGTAAAAGTTCTTTGTGAAGAATTATAAATAAAGTTGTCATCATTGCAGCGAGCTCAAACACTACAAAGCTAATTGTTTACAGTTGAAGAACAAGTAGCAAGGCAAAAATAATGGCCAATCTTCTACTAATAGTAAGTTAAATACTGAAAAGTTGCAAACTCTACAACATGAGGATGATGGGAATGACCATTTCAATCGGAAGAAAAGGCTTTGAATCATTGCTCATTAACTCAACTATATGTAGAACAAAATGAAGTTTAAGGACACTTGTGAATCAACTTTAATGCTAGAGGGTGTGTTCTGTGGCAGTCTAGTGTAGATTTTACTAGATAGTGGGAGTGATGATAACTTTGTTTCAGCAAAGTTTATTGTGGAGTATGGCCTGGTCACACGAGGTGTTCTTCTATATACAATGGAAAGTGCAATTACCTTTGCTCAGCATTTCGATGCTTTTGTAAAAAGGATGGAAGTGTTGGTTGGCAAAACCACACTTATGAAGATTTTTTATCTCACAGATATCCATCATGTAAATCTCATTCTTGGGATGCCATAGCTAGTGAAAGTGGATCCAGAGATAAAGTGGAATATTAAGTGTGTTTCACTAGAGTACAATAGCATTAAAGATGTGTGGTTTGGAGAGGGAGTTCAACCTTTAATTGTTATACTCTTCGTTACATCTTTGAAGGGGCTTATCCACATTTGAATTACTTACTGTTTTTTTGTGATTTGGGGGACCAAAGTATGTGTGGGGGAAAAATAGCAATATGGGATGTACTCAATGAGTTTTTTGATGTTTTTCCATCTAAACTTCCTCATGAATTGCCTCCATTATGAGGTGTGGAGCATAGAATTACGTTGGAGCTAGGGACACGGCCAATTTACTGATGTCCATTTTGGTTAAGTTATGCGGAAGAGCAAGAAGTTCAATAACAAGTCAAGGAGTTACTTGAGTTTGGATTTATTTAGCCAAATAAGTCTTCATTTGATGCTCCAGTCTTGCTTTTGAAAAAAAAAGGATGGTTCAATGCAAATGTGTATTGATTACCGTGTCTTGAACAAGAAGACAGTGAAGGATAAGATGCTGATGCTGCGTGTGGATGATATCTTAGACAAACTTAGAGAAGCATGAATGTTTACCAAGATTGCTTTGAGGAGTGGATATCATCAGATTGCAATGAATGATGCATCTATCTCCAAGACAGCATTCAACACAAGCTTCGGGCATTTTGAGTTTACAGTTATGCTATTTGGTTTGACAGATGCATTAGCCACATTTACTCGGTTGATAATGGAGGTATTTGGGTGTTATCTTCATGAGTTTGTGGAGATTTTCTTGGACGATATTTTTGTTTTTAGCAAGAATATGGAGGATCATAGTGTGCATTTGCATAACATTCTTTTGTTACTACGTGACATAAAACTTTATGCGAAGAAGAGTAAATATGAATTTACAAAGTTAAAAGAGGAATATCTAGGCTATATTGTGACATCTAATGGTGTCAAGATGGATCTAAGGAAGGTAGCAATGGTGGAAAATTTTCCTACACCAACTTTAGTGGCTAAGTTACACAACTCTCTTGGTATCGTAGGTTACTACTAACGTTTCCAGCATAAGTTTGCGAAGATGGCTATTCCTTTGACATGGTTGTTGCGCGAGAACATGCCATTCGAGTGGAAGAAGCCACAAGAGGAGAGTTTTGTGGCGTTGAAACAATTGTTGAGTGAGGCTCCAATACTTGATATTGCTAATCCATCAAAACTTTACGAAGTGATATGTGATGCGAGTGGTTATGCACTGGGAGGAGTTCTCATGCAAGAGGGACAGCCTATTGCATATGAGAGTCGAACTTTGAATCCTATAGAACAATGTTATTCCACATATAAAAAGAAGTTACTCTCTATTGTTCATGTTTTGCAGACATAGCGGCACTATCTTTATGGTGCACTATTCGTGGTGTTAACAAATCACAAACCACTTGTGTATCTTTTCACATAGAAAGAGCTAAACACTAGGCAAGCTCGTTAGATGGTCAAACTCATAGAGTTTAGAGGGTTTCCTATTGAGTATTGTTTGGGAAAATTGAATGTGGTGGCAGATACTTTATCTCATGTTTATCATATGACGACATTACAAACATAGTTTTGTCGTCATTTGAGTAAGGTGGTCAATGAGTTTGAGCAATTGGTTGCACGTGCTCAACCTCAGGATGTTGAGGTGGTCTCTTTGTGAGACCAGATGGAAGCACCTTTCTCATTAGTGGATGGGATTCTTTATTACAATGGCCATGTATATTTGCTATGGGTGGATGCATTAATTATTCAAGTTTTATTCCACTATCATAATCATCAAGAGGCTGGTCATTTTGGGAAGCTCTTCCAAAATCCATTTGTGAACTTTGAATCTTGATCACTAATGATGTCCTCCGGCAAACCAAAATCAAGAAAAACCTTCTCCAAGTAGACCACAGTAAAGTCTAAGGCAGTGATAGTCTTTCGAAAAGCCAACAACCATACATACTTAGTCAACTAATCCACTATAACCCATACTTACTCCTTTTGCCTCTGTGTTTGTGGTAAACAAGTGATGAAGTCCATAGAGATACTACACCAATAACTCTAACAAATAGGTAAAGGTTCCAAAAGTCCCCTTGGCTTCTCCTACGACACATTTATTCACTGACAAAACTCACATGATTTTCAATACTCAAGGATATCAGCCTTTATATTCCACCAATAAAAATTGCACTTAATCAACTCATACATCTTCTTCCCTGCAAAGGCTATATAAGTGATTTTGAAACTCTTGAATGGAGATCATCCTCAAATAAATGAGCAAACCGAGCATGTGAATTAAATAATGGAGGATATGCTATATTGTAGCATTGGTCAAAGGCAAGGATAATGGGATTTATATCTTCCATTAATGCAATTTACTTACAACAATAGCTAATACAGTGGAACCAAGCTAAATCTTTACTTTGCCATATTTGGAAAGCATCCGCAAACAGCGGTGGAGTTGGGATTGCATTTGAATAAGGATGTTCAAGATAAGCTTGATTCAGAGGCAATTGATCTAGCTATAAAACTTGATGAAATTCTAGTGGTGTGCAAATGGAGTTTGTAGGCAGCTTAGGATAGAATGGAGAAGTTTGCTAATAACCATCACCAATTCCAGGAATATAAGATGGGTGATCTCATCTTCATCTGAGTGATCTTTCCGTCAAGTAAGTAATAGAACACCTTGGTGCCTTTACGGACAGGGAAGAGTGACAAACTTTCCTATTAATATGCTGGTTCATATTAAGTGATGGAGCGCATTAGTAAAGCGGCTTATCAAATGCGGCTGCCAACTGGGGTAAAAATTCATCTAGTATTTTATGTCAGCTAGTTAAAAGGTATACTATCTTGGAGTGACAGGCCCAATGTCTCCTTGATGTATATGGCTGTGGAAGATGGACCAAGAGCTTCAGTAGAATTCCTTAAAAAGGGTGATCACCAATACAACTCATCCATAGAACAAGGATTTTATTAAAGGGGAAGAATTGTTAAGTGCCATCTTTGACCATGTGGTCAACATTGGTCAAAGGGAGGCTCAAAGGTATATTAAGGCATGTTAGTGTAAAGGACTTAACCTACCCTAGAGCTCATAGTGGAGTGGTGGTATAATAGAACTTTTGAGGTAGCTCAGGGTTGGTTGGGTGGTAAGGAGTATAAAAGGGAGACTAAATATTTATTTTTGTTGTGCTAGATCATAACAAAAAATAGTTAATTCAATGCAAATGCATATAATGGTGAGTGGGGGTTGTTTTTTAGCACATATAAGTGTTATTTATATATTACATGATTTTATAACCAGTCTTAATTGTTTCATACTTGTCTATGACAAACACTACTTAACTCGAGCTTTTCTTTTTTGGATGGTTAAACTTAAGCATAATTTCATTTTGACAAGCTTTCTTCTTTTGCTCTACCTAAAATGATATACAAGATAAATCATTTACCTCTCCATCACTCCCCCACGACAAAACTACTACCTATCCTCAGGTAGTTGGATTCTCCAAATCTTGCTCCAAGTTGTTGAACTTAGTCTTCATAATGATAAACTCAATGCTTCGGACTGCTGGCTCGCTCGGCTGATTCATGGTTTTGTGAGCAAAGGCGCATCTAGCCTTAACTTTATAGTGTTATTACGGCATCTACTACTATTGTGGCTGCCTCATGTTGCTAAATTGATCAGTTGAGAGTGTGTCACTATTGGATATGTAGGTGGACTTAAGAAGACTAAATCCATACTTCTCCGATTCACCTAAAACCTCTTTTGTAGCCTATCAATCCAAATTTGGGATTGATCCAATGTTTATTAAGTTAACAAGTGTATTTCTACTTATAAGTATCCAAACTTTATTGTGAACCATCAAAGTTCCCACAATAGCTTCTTTGCCTAAGATTGCATAAAATTTTAGCAATTGTTTAGTAAACTGAATTTTATAAATCCTTTATAGGTTATAATACTTAGGATTTGCATTTAGCTTGGATATGTAGACTATCTCTTTGTCTAAGAAGAATCCTAGTACTGTTTTCTTTTTGTATAGGTAACTCCACTATAACATATGTGATCATGGGATGAAATTTGGATATACTGTCACCATGGATCCTTGGAACTTTGGGGGATAAATGGGAATAAAGTAACTACTAAGGGCTCTCTCATCAAGCAATTGCCTTTTTTTCAGGTGGTTTAAGGGGAGAAAGATAAAGTGTGCTATATGTAGTATCGGAGCAAATGGCATAGATTCAATTCCCATTGGTTAGTGGTTATTTAAAAATATAATATACCCTTAAGCAAGGTATATTCCTACTCCTAAAATTTGAAATCATACATATTGAGCATCCATCCTTTTGGTGGAGCATCCATAGATGAAGGTATCCACCGTGGGAATAACTAGTCTACACAATGGAAGGATTATTAAATTCAATACAGAAATGGAGGTGTTAGTTCACATCTTTTTTGACAAAAGTAAAGGTACTAGGAGTTAGACTTTGGTATACCTTGAGTAGAATATTGTGAAGTATTTTACTCGATAATTCATTAAGAAGTTTAAGCAATTTTATTAAATCTATCATTTGCTAGCTTAGTTAGGCACACAAGATAATTTAGTTTTTGCTTTTTTATACTTTTGCCTAGTCACACAAAGTGGGGATCAACTAACTTCCATCTAAGTCTATAAGAAAAATGTATATTCTAATAAATATAGTCAATCATTAGTAAATATTCTTATTTTGTTTACCCTAATTCCCCCATTCAAGTTTTATCAAGAAAGTGGAGGGTTATCAATCCTCAATCTTTCCACCTAGATGTATAGAAGGACTTTCTTTTTGTACCCATATTTAGTGTGGTTAAGATTAATTTAGTACAAGGTCTTTGGCATGTAATAACCAATTCTATAGTACCTTGTCTGCTTCACAGTGGATCTTACCTTTTAGCTTATAGCCAACTTTATTTTTACAACTGTGGAATTAGAAAGAGTGGCTTATTACTCATAACAAATTTTAGGCAAACTTGATCAACACTACGGACTAATTTGAACAAAGTGTGGAGACCATTCTGTAAAATTGCCCTATGGAATCAACATAAGAGTCAAATTATCTAATATATGATAATCTATTCTAAATCAATTTGCTCATGGAATGACATTAGGTAGCTTTTCAAACATATGATAGCTAATTCATGGAAGACTTTCCTTTAGATATAGAAAAAAAATTGTTTTTCAAGGCAAATTTCTCTCTAGCCTCTTCACCAATAGGCTCTAATGGTCAATAGAAGTCTCTACTCATGCTTGTATGACAAATTTTTTAACTTTAATTAATTCACCCAGGTGTATTAGGTGTAAAATAGGTCAAATGATTAAAACAGTTTAAACAGTAAAAATGGTTCATGATAACTATTTTTAAATTTTCAACTTGTGAGTCTTATTTAAGTTTCATAAACTCTTACAATATGTGTAGGAGACTTAAACTTAGGAAAAGTCTACTCTTAAATTGTATTTGAGTACTTTTTCAAGCTAAAGAACTTTGGATCAAAGCCTTAAAACATCACAATATTCTAATTATGATTATACTTCTATAAAAGCTTTATAAGATTTAAGTAAATAATTCTCCAATTTATTTTTCACTAAAGCTAGCTCTAGCTCTAGCTCTCTTTAAGTTAAAGTTGAAGACAAGAGTTATAAATGCCCAATTGTTTTGCTTGTGTATGTCTAAAAAAATTGTAACACACTGCTAAAAAATGTGTCCTTTAAAAACCCAAGTGAGAACTTGCTTAGAAGAAAAGAATTTTAAAGTAGTTAATTATGTTTTCCACATTAAACAAACTTTATTTTTTCTTCTTTTGGATTTTTCTCAAGAAATTGCTAGTGAAACAATTTGAACTTGAGTTTTTGGTAATGTATGCCAAACTCCAATTTTAAGCTCGTCCCATGCTCTATAACTTTTGTGATAGTTGAAAAACTATTTTTCTTATGTTGTATAGGCATTAAACTATTGCAACCGCAAAAAAAGCTCATTTTTTTAGTGTTGTCTGGACTTAAGGCTTTTGCAATCATTGAGCTCATCATCAAATCTCAAAGGTATGAGTAAAGATAAACATATGTTACTCTCTCAACTCTACTTTGCACAAATAGTCATAAGTAAGAAAAAAAATGGTTAATTCAATACAAATGTATACAATAGTGAGTGGGGGTTATTTTTTAGCATATCTAAGTATTACTCATATACTACATGATTTTATAATCCTTCCTAACTATTTCACACTTATCTATAATAAATATAGCTTAAGTTAGACTTTTCTTCTTTAGATGCTTAAGTTTAAACATAACTCCATTTTGCTTAAGCTTTCTTCTTTTGTTTTGCTTGGGACGATACACAAGATAAAACATTTACCTCTTCATCAACATAAATACATGAATTTTCCAATTGAATTTTAGAAATACATCATCTTTCTCTCCCCTTCACTACACAAGAATTATTTCTTTAAGTGTAGTGTTTTATATTCCACTATAAGAAGAAATTTTCTAAGGAGGAGAAAATTAAATTTTATATTCCATGTTTTTATGGTTGATATAACACCTAAAATAGAGGGAACTTAGTGTCTTTCCCTTATGAATTTCTTCTAGAGCTAAAACTTAGCAAAACTAATAAATAAAATAATGTCATGTGACTAAATTGTCACATCATCCCTTACTATAATATTGCTTTTGTATGAGTAGAGTTCTTGAAGTGCTTTAAAGGGAATTTTTAGAGTGATTTAGAGAGGAAGTTTATAAGAAATTAAGAATTTTTCACTCTCACACCTCATTCACAATCTTAATTTTTTAGTTCATCAATAGCTCAAACTCAAGTAAGTATGTAATTATATAGTTCTAGAGTTTTGTTTTTTTAATAATTATAGAGAAGAGTTCTTCTTTTTGGTGCTAGCATAGGATGTATAATAAATGCAACCTTGATCTAAAAACATACCCTTTTCACTTTTGTTTATCAAATTTTTATAATAGCTTTTAGCCCAATTAATTAGTAGCATTCAATTTAATGATTGGATTTATTCCAAACATTCTTACAATGCAAGCTAACTTCAATTCCTTGAGCTAATTTTTTTTTATTGTTTTCCTACTTCATTTTAAATACAATTTGCAACAAGGATTTAGAGAGGGGGAATTGAAATTTCCTTTTTCATAGCTTTATTATCAATGTTGACTATCTTAATAGAGTAATAAATCTTTCATTGTTGGCTGTCTTGATAAAGTTATAAAAATTTCAAAAGTATAATAAATATAATTTTTATTTATCTAAACTTATTTTCTTTAAATAAATTAACTTTGAATAACAAATGGCAAGGAAAATGGTTTACTAATGAGAACATAATTCTAATATATAAAGTGAATGGAAAGGGAGAAGGATCTAGAAGGTAATGGTCATAAAAAAATTATGAAAGAACAAAAAAAATGGCAATGCACCTTTACGATCTTATATTTATAAGGATTTCATTGCATATTAAATCAATGTGAGTTGCAATGAGATGAACTTGTGAAGAAGTGAAAATAGATTAATAATTATGAGAGTAATATCCCATTAGGGAAACTATTCTACTTTAGCAATGAGTTTATTGTAGAGACAAAGAAGGATGCAAAGCTTTTCTTAAGCATTTGATGAATGTCTCTACAATAAAATGTCATTCTAGATGATATGATTGAAAATTAATATTCTAGATAACAATTAAATTGAGGTTCTATAATTACAAATGAGTCACTAAGTTATATGTCTTTTTATAATTAACTTTTGTTTCTTTTTTTGTTCCAAAGATAAACATAGTTGTAAATCTAGATCTAAATTTTGTACTTGAAATATAGGATCTTAGCCTTCTTGAAATTGGAATGATCCTCCCTCTCTATAAAGAATAGCTCTACCAAAGTCAAGTATTTTATTACAATCCTTATAGCATAAGTGATGATTGTTAAGGAAGAATTACCAAGGGTAAATTAAAATGGCACCCTAATCCATTAACATGGACAAAAATAAAAATTAATGTTTATGTGGTATGTTAAAGGATGTAACTATTACAAGGAGCAAAGGTAGAGGCGGGAGGGAGGAGCAAGGAAAAATTTCTAGGTGGGTAGAGCATAGAATTCCACTTTATGAGTTTACTACCATATGATGTGATAAACATATGGTGTGTGATGCAATATCAACTTGGTAAAATGTGATTTTGTTATTGTGTCTATCACAGATCAAGGCAATATGTCAATTTTCCTAAGTGATATTTTAAATCTTAAGTAAAACTAAAACCTGATTTTAGAATTTGTTTTGTGATTGTGATGATCAAGTCATCTATATATACTTTATTACCACAATATAATGGATTTTGGTGCATACCATTTTATACCATGTTATATCAGCTTTTGCTTGGGTTTATTAATGTACCATTTGTATGAGCTTTTTCTTAGACTTCTGAGTGAGGCACATTAGGGTACATTTGAGTTGGCAAGATTAATATTAGTTATCATGAGTTATTACTATGTTATTGTTGGATTTACTTTTTTTGAGATTGACAAGAGAAGGGGAATGCATAGGAGGTCCAAAGAAATAACAACAAATATCTTACAAAAGCTGGAGCCACAGCTTCTCAACAAGCAACCAACCTTAGGCTATAAATAACTTGAGGGGGAGTTAAAATTGGTAGGCATGGTTATTTAAAGGCCTGTATATGTTACATTTTCCCCTTACTCATGGATGAGCATTGCATAAGGCAATTTACCTTACATTGCAAGCTCTAAGTGTCAAAGTTGCTGTCAATGCTTGTGTTGATGTGGTGACTAAAATTGTTTTATGCTCAGCATAAGTTTTTTGGCTCTAGAACACTAGGGCAAGGGCTTCAGTAAGAGAATGCATTTCTCCACCTAACTTAAATATTTCAAGATGGCTACTAGTGATCCTTGCTTGATTTCAATGGAGGCATGGGTGGGCCTCAGTAAAAGAATTGCATTTCTCCACCTAACTTGAATATTTCTAGATGGTTATGATCCTTGCTTGATTTCAATGGAGGTGTGGGTGGGTCAGTGCAATGATATGTCCATGTTGACTTTGGAGAGATCAAAGAATTAAATTAGTGCAAAGGTGCACCTCAAAAGACAAGAACGGATGCATAGAAATACTGTTCAATCCATTCTTGGCAGACGCTAGTGTTAATACTTAGCTGTAATGTGGAAAGTCCACTCAAAGGTGAGATTTATAACAGTGAATTTGGGTGTGAGAGGAGGAGAGAAGAGGGCCAATTGTGGGGGATTTCACTTTCTCAACCGCCCAGCATTTGTTGGGCAATTTCTAGTGTCATAGGGTTCAACTATCTAATAGTAATCCTCCTCACTCAACGCTTGGAGTTCACATTCTCCCCCGAAACCCATGGCATGGCATCCCTTAACCTTCTAACTTGCAGCTCACTAGATTCCTTTGGCTGCCTCCCAAATCCGAGTCTATAAACGAGCAAGTAGATCTCAAATTTCTGAACCATGGAAAAAAGCATCAGCATGGTGGCAAGAAGTACTCATTACGCGCATATTCTAAAGTCGTTAGATCGGACGGTCCCTATAGTGACACGTGACAAACTAGTGTAAGAGCGGATTTTCTTAGGGTTCTTCCATGCTCGATCGATTTCTTCCAATGCTGGTGGCTGTTCTCACGTGAAATTTTGGCCGAGAGTCGTCTCGCGATGTGGCGCCAGTCGGTCAATCGATTCTCCTGTGCGCTCTTGCTCTTGACCTTGATCGATGGGCGTTTACTTGCGATCTTGTGATACAGGAGAAAGCGAAGATGTGGAGGCCGCAGGAGGACCAACAGGAGGAGCGGCTGTTCCTCCGCTTTCCATGGTGGAGCTCGCATTTCCATCCCCGATATTATACCGGTAAGCGCTTTTCTTCCATTGCTATCATGATGCTGCGGGCCCGATCACCGCAAGGGAAATTCTTGCTTCTTTGCCCTTCGGATGTTTTGCCCGTGCGATTCTCTCGCGGATTTGATCGATCGATCTCAGTCCGACGCGAAGGATTCTTTTCACCAGTTTGTGATCTGTGAGGAATTTCTTTTTTATATCGAAGTGCTTTCCTTTTGTGTGTGTGTGTGTGTGTGTTCTATCGACGGATTTAATCTCGTTCTTTCTTTTCATCGATCTTAGTCTGAAAGGATTCTTTTTACTGATTTGTGAGAGTCCTGCGAGGATATTTTTTTTGTTTCTGGCGCTTGCCTTGTGTGTGTTCTATCGACTCTGTTCAAGGATCTAATCTTTCGCTCGTTCCAGGCACTCGAGCTTGGTGTGATGGCCGCCAAAGTCAATAGCATGCCGGATGTTGCTGTTCGTCCGCTAGGCTCCGGTCCTCCTCCATACAACTCTTTCGGCGGCCCTCCTCCTCACCATGTCACAGACCATGATCGAGGCAGCTCCTACATGCTCGAAGGCGCTGTTGGTGTCTCACTCATGCATCACGAGCCTCCGCCAAAACCAGATGGCTTCTACAAGACGTGGATCTTCGGCAAAGTTTTGGATCCCAGGAGCAAGACCATCATCGCCTGGAACCGGGTCTTCCTCCTCTCCAGGTTCTGGGCTCTGGCTATCGAGCCGCTGTTTCTCTACACGGTGGCCATCAGTCCACACCGCTACTGCTTCTACATTGACGGCTGGTTTGGTATCTTCGTGACGCTCTTCCGCTGCGTGAGCGACTTGATGCATCTCTGGCATATATGGCTCCAGCTCAAGCTTGCTTATGTCGCTCGGAAGTCCCTCGTACTTGGAAGTGGAAAGCTCGTCTGGGACGCGAGGATGGTTGCTTTGCACTACCTTCGTCCGTCCGGCGGCTTCGTTTTCGATCTCTTCGTGGTTTTCCCTATCTTACAGGCAAGCTTTTCAGTTTTTCCTCGACACAAATGGTTTGACTTGCGTTTTTCTTGCAGATAGTTATATGGGGAGTCGTTCCAGAGATGATCAGGAGAGGAGGTAAAATGAGTGGGATGATGACAAGCATTCTAGTGGCATTCGCGATCCAGTTCGTCTACAAAGTGTTTCACTTGATCACTCTAGTGCCGCGGATGCAAAGAGTTACTGGATACGTTTTTGGGACCGCCTGGTGGGGCTTCGCTCTTAACTTGACAGCATACTTCGTGGCGGCTCACGTAAGATGGCAGTAACTCTCTTCGATGTTCTTGCTCACGTTCTTGGCTTTGCAGGCCGCAGGAGCTTGTTGGTATCTCCTTGCTTTGCAGAGGATTTCTTCGTGCTTGTATGACCAGTGCAAGATGAAAGCTGGTTGCAATGCCCGGGATTTGGGGTCCTCGCATGCCATCTTATACGGTCCACGGTTCTCTGATCCTTCGCCGCTTACATCTGCGAAGCTATATGCAGATGTTGCTCCCACTTGTTTGGAGAACAAGGGTGATGTTTTCAAGTACGGGATTTTTATAACCGCCTTGCCGCTGACTACCTCCAGGAACTTCTTAAACCGCATTCTTTATCCTATCTTCTGGGGGTTGATGACTTTGAGGTACACAGTTTTGATGGGAAACTTGCTAACTCTTACATTTTTCTTGTTTTCAAATCCAGCTCTTTTGGCAATGCTATGGTTCCAAGCAATCAAATGCTGGAGGTCATTTTCAGCATTCTAGTCATTACGTGTGGGCTCATGCTGTTCACACTATTGATAGGAAACATACAAGTAAGTCACTTCATGCATTCTGTGAGGAAACTTATTCAGTAGGACCCTTTGACTTCGACAGGTTTTCTTGCACTCGATGACGGCTAAGAAAGAGGAAATGCGGCTGAAAATCAGAGACCTCGAGGTTTGGATGAAACGCAGGCAGCTGCCATCTCGGCTGAGGCACCGTGTTCGTCAATACGAGCGCCAGAAATGGGCCGCTTTACGTGGAGTTGACGAGCACGCCATGGTTCGCGAGCTACCCGAGGGCGTCCGGCGGGATGTCAAGCGCCACCTTTGCCTGGACCTCGTACGTCAGGTCCCTCTCTTCTACCAAATGGACGAGATCGTGCTCGACACCATCTGCGACCGCGTCAAGCCCCTCATGTTCATCAAAGGCGAGACGGTAAGCATCGAACCTCGGAACCATCCCAAAGTGTGTTTTTCATGCACAGTGGTGTCATTCCATGTAGATCTCGCGAACCGGAGACCCAGTGCAGCGGATGCTATTCATTGTCCGGGGGAGGCTGCAAAGCATCCACAACCTGAGCGAGAACAAGACGAGTATCTTCACCATGGAGCCCGGGAGCTTTTGCGGGGACGAGCTTCTGTCGTGGTGCCTCAGGAGGCCATTCGTCGACCGGCTTCCCCCGTCCATTGCGACGCTGAGGTGCTTGGACTCGGTGGAAGCCTTCGGATTCGAAGCTCGCGACCTCAAGTACGTGACAGACCACTTCCGGACCGAGTTTGCGAACGAGAAGCTCAAGCGGACCGCGAGATACTACTCGTCCGGATGGAGGACTTGGGCCGCGGTTACCATTCAGCTGGCTTGGAGGCGTTTCAAGGCGGCCAGGGTCTCAGTAGCGGAGCCAGCGAGAACATCGAGAGACCGTGGTGGTGCTGGACTGGAACGGAGGCTCAGCATCGCTGCCTCGGACTCGGACAAGCTTCGCATGTACACTGCGATGTTCTTGTCTCCAAAGCCGCAGGATCATCTCTAAAACATTCAAGAAAAAAGGTACTTAGCTTCATTTGATAGTTTTGTGTGAAGGATACTAACACAGCGCAGGATGGATCGATTGTTTTGTACAAACTTACGTATTTATATTCTCAGGAAGGACAGCCGAAAACCTTGATTCACGCTGTACGAGGCCGGGTAAAATTCCTGGTTTGCACGGATTGTTGTCAGCAGCATGGCTATCTCTTCCTCGAGGAGAAAGATGTCGTCCACGTTATGGCGTGTACACCACTCCTCTACAATACTGGAGAACGAAATTTTGAATGTTAGTGATACCGCATCACTGGATCAAATAAGATACTTACGTTAGTTCGTGTTCTTCAAACTCGCTACAATCTTGAAGCATCGCACTCGCCGCTGGAGTGAAAGAGACAAGGGAAACTTGTCTCTTGGAATCCACCACTGCTCCAGAGAAAACGAGAGAGTTCTCATTTACAAGCACCACCTGGAGCATTGGTCTTTTAAGCCTCAAGCCTCGAACGACGTATCTATAGGAAGAGTCTTGCTCGGCCCTAGATACGAGCTCCTTGGTAAAGTCCTTCTCAAGAGTGTGGTGCCTTAAAGAAAAGAAAGCCAACACTCCACTTTAGAATGGAGCAAGAAGAAAAATAAAGCGACAGAGAACGAGTACCTGAATGACTCCTTGGTCAGTGTGTTTTCAGCCGCTAGTATGTGTCGCTTGAACAGATGGACGGCTGGTTTCGGTGTTTGGCCTTCGTTTGGTTCTAAGAAAACTCCAATCAGCGACGAGCACTCGAGGCAATTGAATGGCTGCCATGTACCGCTGCTCATTGGCTCCACTGGACCTTTGAGAAAGTCGTAGAAACCTGGACCTGACGTATGTTCTTCACGAGTAGTAACGCAGTCATTTTTCTCGCAGCAGACATCGTGCTGGTGCCCCGGGAAAACCGAAGTGTGTTGCCTGTGATTACCATGATTTGTATCCCCGTTTACTTCCACCTGGAGAGCGTCAGCCTCGCTCTTCTCCTTTTCTTGCGCTCTATCGCAGGCGCTGTCAACTGGTGGCGATGCCTGGCAAAGATCCGAGGCGTGAACGATGCATGTCGAGTTTCCAACCAGGAGTTTCCCGTGCGAGGTGGTGACGTTTTTCTCAAAGCCTGCAACGATTGACTCGGTTCTTATACTGGAGCCACAGCAACATACTCCAAACCAGTCGTCCGTGGCCTCTCTCCAATCAACGGAGGGAAGTTCTAGCACTGACCTGCATAAAAGAACAAAAGAGTTTACTTCCTCCTATAAAAACTCGATTTTCTTACTCGAATCCTCCTCGTGTGATCGCCGCCTTGCAAGCCCTGCAGCGAAGAATAATTTCCGGTGCGCGTGATGCAAGCTCGAATGATTCATCTATGGAAAACAATACAGATCTTCCGCTAGAGTCTAGGAAAATCAAAGAGACTTACTTGTGCTCGGAAGCATTCCCATTTCGCTGCTCAGCAAAAAACTCGCTCCACCACTCACCATTCTGAGCTTCACCTCGATGTGATCCTCCCGCGCCACCGCTTCCACCGGCGCCCCGTGATCGACAGGACACAATGGGAGAGGAACGCGCAACACCACGCGCTTCCCGCATTCTCGCTCCGATTGCCACTCGCAAACCAGCTCCAAACAGGACGAGAATCGTCCAAGGGACGCCTTGAGCCCGCGATTGCACGATACCGACGGCGCCACCAAATCCTTGGTGAGCAGCAGCCGCAGCGATGAGATTCGCAGCAGCGCCTCGTAGAGAAATCTCCAGCCCTCCTCTTCTCCCACCTCGGCCATAAGCCCTAAATTTCAAATTCCAATAAGCCCTAAACTTCACATTATTATCATTACAATTTCCACTAATCACGATTTTTGGGCTAAGCTAAGTACCGTACCCTGGACGTACGAGAACGCGTCCACGGCCGATTTCGCTAGCCAGCTTACTCCAACCTTGACACGGTGCTCGTTTGTGGGAAGGCGATAGAGATACGCGAGCTTTCTAGCTGCAAGAAATTCAAAGAAAACGATGGTAAACAGGAAGAAAAAAAATGATGTTCTACCTGTATGACCAAGTACACCGTCCAGCGTGATATCTTCGAAGAAACTGGGCGTAACAGCACCATTATACCTTCCAAGCGTCATCATCTCGCCCAAGTGCTGGTACCTGGAGAAAACGATCAGAACAAAAGAGTAGGACAATAACTTTCTAGCCTGAAAGGTAGAAGTGGCCTGTTGTTGATTGCGGCCCACAAGTTCCATCCGGCATAGTCAGCTTGCTGAAGCGCGACCTACATAGAAAAAACGTTATTTGAGCGCGAAAAAAAGAGTCAGGACCTGTGCTGTTGTTTGCAGCAGCCTTCCAGAGCTGTCTTTGTTACCAGCGGAGTCTCCAATCGCGAAGATGCGAGGGTGTCCTTTTACTCGTAGAGTCTCGTCAGTGTCCGTCTGTCCACGCCCGTTTGTAGGAAAGGCCTTCGGAACCAACGCTCTGCCTCCGACCGTCCATAGTACCAAGTCGGCTTCCAGAAATGTGCTGGGAGGGGCTTTACGAGTGTTCCTTGAGTTCGCTGGCTTTAACTCGAGAACCACCCGCTTGTTCTTTTTCTCTGGCTCGTTGGAATCCTTGAGAGCAATATTAGTTACAAAATATCCCAGCTCCAGCTTGACGTTGCGAGATGACAATACCTGCAAAATAATTGATGAGTAAGACTGAACACTTGCGTCCTCTCCTTTTCTTTTTTTTTTTTTACCTTCGAAGCTTTTTCTCTGTTTCCGGTAGGTGCTGAAGGGCAGATCTCTGAATTGACATCAATCACTTGCACTCGACCACGCTCACCAAGCCTCTCCGCAACCGTAGCTGACAACTCAATGCCGCAATAGCCGGACCCGACAACAGCAACATCTATGGGCAATTGCTTCGGACCAAACCGCTCCCTTTCCAGCTCTTCCAATCTCTTCTCCAGCCTCTAAAGACGTGAGAAGCATGAGTGGCTCTAAAAACGCAATCTAAATGGAAAAGGCGAAAGAAAAAGCAAAAAGAAAACCGAAGCTTACGAGAGCATCTTCCAGAGTCGAGAAAGGAAGGGCGTGTTCCAGTGCTCCAGGAACCATATCCATCTTAGTTTCAGCACCCAACGCCAATACTAGCCTGATATCTGTGAGTCAGATGTTTAAATGTTTGAAAAAAAAAAAGTAAAAAGGATGAGAACACTGGAAGCTTACCAGTCATATTCGACTTGAATTCCGCTCTCAAGGTACACCTTACCACCGATGCTAGATGGTGACGACTTGTTATCGTCAGCAACTGCATCAAAAGGTGACACTGATTTGACATTGTCTTTTAGAAAGCGTATGGTTGTGCTCGCCAAGAGGTCTGCAAATAGTGGGGCTACCTCCCAGACATCAACTTCTGCACATCGTGAGTCAGGAGAAAAAATGTGGGGCATTTTTAATTTTTTTTTCTGAGAAGTCGTAACCTTTTGACAATAGCTCGTAAAGCATCGGCTTGAAAACGAAACGCTCGGATTGATCCACAAGTAAAATCTGGAAAAGGAAACGTCCTTGAGGAAGCAAGCCATAAAACTGGTCAGAAAATAAAGGCTGAGAACCTGCGGACGCTTTTCTGGTGTCCACACAAGAGAATCCAGCCGCAAGGCAGTGTATAAACCACCAAAGCCACCACCCAGTATACATATTCTGGGGCTCTACACATCAGCAAGAAAAGACTTTGTCAACGTGGAAAGAAATGGAACACATACCTTTCTGTCGGACCAGACGTAAGGATTGAGAGATTTCTCAGAAGTCGTGCTACGATCGTCGCTACCCCCCGCAGATTTCGAACTTAATGCCCTGATCCTCGCGAATAAAAGACTTCTAGAAGAATTCTCCCACCTCTGCAGTCGGCGGAAGCGTCCTCCTCTAGGACGAGCTGGATTGACAGCTTCGTCACTGTTCTACCCGATCAAGAAAAAAGAACAGCGACTCTTACCGGAGAACCAGAGCCTCGAGCAAAATTTCGACCCCACGGCGAAGGAATGCGATGCTCCTGCAGCCAGCATTTGGCGCTAGAGCGCAGCGAATCGATCAAGATTACCTGGAAGAGAGGCGCACGGGGACGATCCAAGAGCGGCACACCCCAGCGCCATCGCCCCGCCCTAGCGCTAGAAAAAACCTAAACCCCCCCGCCAAGAAATTTCTAGGGCTGCCACGATCTTACAATCTAATAGATTTAAGGTAAGTGAGTGGAGGGGCCGTTTACGAATGATTGTCTTCGACAAAAGCTCTTACATTCACTCAGAGCCACACACACATTTTCTACGTTCTTTGGAAGATCATGAATTAAAACCAATGTGGTGCTTGTGGATCACATGGCAAGCATTAGATGCTCTCTGGGTGGACTGTCGGACCGAGAATATGGCATGCCTGTCATCATACTTAGATATAGGGAGTCAATCACGGCTATGGAGAGGCCAAAGTTGACCAAAAAATCACACAAAAATTACCCCTTTTTCTGGTATTCTAGAACCGAAGAACAGGAAAACAAGCAAAAAAGAGAGAAAAAGAGAGAGAAAAAGAAATGCAAAAGCGGAGAAAGAGGAAAATTAAGAAAGCGGTGTGCGTGTGTCGGAGTGGGAGAGCATGTTTTCTCAATTGCAGCCGCAAAAAAAATGTCTCAGGTACTTTATACAACTTCTGGGTTCAAGCAGCAGCCGGCCATGTGCACAATGAATGGGGGTTTTGACGGCAAAACTCCAGCTCCCACTCGAGCAGGAAACAAAAAAAAAAGAGTTTTTGGTCGCTTGGGTGATCTCAGCGAAGGCAGTTATAAGGGGCATCTTCCAGTGTTGACTCAACAGCAGCAAAAAAAAAAAAAAAGGCGACGAAAGAGTGAGCAAATCCAGAGAACTGGGGGACAGGAAGAGGAAAGTTGGCGCAGGCGGCCGATTGATTATTCGTGCTTCTTGCGGTTGATGGGAGAATCTAGAGTCTATAGACTGGTAGAGTGGCGCACAGGTTTTTTAGTTTGGATTATTACAAACGGTCCCTGCAAGCTCCCACACACACCAACGAGTTTACAAGTCTTTTCCTGCTCGTCTTATGTTTCTTTTCTCCTTGCTTTGGATGGAGAGTCGTCGTCAAGGACCGGCACGAATGCAGTAGCAGCAGCAGCAGCAGCAAACAAACAGGGTCGACGGAATAGAAATCCAAAAGGCCAAGAAAAGAGTGATTTTTCCATCGTTTTCCTTGGTTTTTTTGCAGTGGTTCTTGGGAGTACACTGCACTGCGAACAGAGATCCGGCACTTGGCACATGCAGGTCATCGGGACTGTATAAAGTCCGCACATTTTTCTTTCAATTCTTTTCTGGTCAGCGAGGAACAAGGTGAACAAGAAACAGAGGGGAACTTGAACAGAAATTTGACCCCACTCACATGATCCTGATGCTACACTTGACACTGCAACACCTCACTTGTGACAACAAGAGGTATCAAATCCCTGGGAGTATCACAAACAGAGGCGAATTGTTTTTCTTATTGCCAGGAGGGATCGGTTTCTAAATCATGGGCTTAGTGTGGAGCCGGGCATGTCTTGGGTGCCGTAAGAACTTCTCCAATTTCTCGGTCCTCTCTCCGTGTCAACCCCATGATCGTAGACAAGGATCTACACGCAGGGAGAGTGTAAAGATTTTCGGGAAGTTTTATAAAGCAAAAGGTGGCATGAAACATTAGAAACCACGACACAGGGACAGTGTCACTCTCGCAACCTAAAAAAGTTTGAGAACTCTACTCCGTGTGGGTAACTCCTTGTCCAAAGAAGTAGAAGAGGAAGAGGATTCTGACCAAGAGTTGAAATTGATGATCCAAACAAACATCATGAGACAAAGGATAAGCTTTGGTCACTTTGTTCATCACCGCGTAGCGCAACTCTTGCAACACTCAACTTCCTTCTTCTAGATCCAGAAGAAGGAACTTGAGTGTTGCAAGAGTTGCGTCTTGCAGTTCACTATACACACTATACACGACTATTTCTTCCAAGACGCTGCAAAAGGACTTACGTGTTTTATTTCCACAGGCTACAAAAAATGGCTTTCCGCGTTTCTCACCCCTCTTTCTCTCTTCTCTCTGTGAAACGATGATCGATAATCATAAAACCAGCTCCTCTTCCAACAATCTCGGAAGTCGCAACCCAGAAGAGGAGGAATGGAGAAAAGGAAGAAGAAGAAATCCTTCCTTGTCATTACAGGGCTCCTGCGAAGACGTCCAAGTGTCTCTTGCCGTGCGCCGGGATGCTGAGCCTGGCGGCGCTGTAGTCCCCCCAAGTGAAGGGCCTGTACCGCAGAGGATGATCTTCATCGATGAGCTCATCCGGGGGGGTGATCACGTAATCCTCTTGTGGGCCGTAGAAGAAAACCATGGAGAGCCTCCCTTGCTTCTGGTTCACCACCGCTCGGTGCTCCACGCTCTTGTATCTTCCATTGGTCCAGGCCTGGAAGAACAATTGGGACATTATAAGTTTCGAAAACTATAGCACAGATCATTCTATCGATCGATCATACCTGAAAGACATCGCCCAAGTTGATCACGAATGTGTCTGGCCGTGGCTTCACAGCGATCCATCGGCCATCTTTTCGTATCTGGAGACCACCGACACTATCCTGGTGGAGTATAGTGATCGCGGAGGGGTCGGAGTGAGCGAGGAGGCCCAGAGCTTTGGAGGGCAAGGGGCATGGAGGGTAGTGATTCCACCGGAACGTGGAGGAGCTCTCCTCGAAGTGGCGGCTAAAGGTTCTCCTCTCCAGGCCCAAGCTCAGGGCAATCAGTTGGACAACACTCTGCCCGAGCTTCTCCATCTCGGCGTGGTACCTCCGCAGCGCTCTCCTGGATCATGGGCGAAAGGAATCAAGTTAGAATTGGATGATCGAGCGAGAGTTTCGATCATCTCGCGGCTCTCACCTTAGCCTTGGATTGCCTTCTCCCGGCCAGACTCTGTCCACCGTCTCATCCACGGTGGAGTATGGAGTTTGCTGCATTGCCATGGCTTCCACCCACGGCGCGCTCGAGGACAGGTCCTTGTAGCGGCCATTGTAGCCCAGAGGCCTTGGGAAGATCGCGGCCTTCTCCTTTTGCTCGTAGGGGAGGTGGAAGAATTGGTCGGCATGGAGCAGCATCTCTTGGATCAGGTCGTCCGGGACGCCGTGATTGACGATCTGGAAGAACCCCCAATCGCGGCAGGCATTGCCAACCTCGCGAGCGAGGCTCTCGGTGCCAGCCCCGGACTTTAACGTCTCAAAGTCGATCATTGGGAGTTCCACCTCGGGGAGGAAGGCGTCGTGGGACAATCGCGCGCGGTGGCTCTCGGGTATCACGTATCTCTCGGGCAGGAGATTGGTGTCCTTGAGCAGCGCCGAGAGCTTGCAAATGTTTTGTCTCTCCAGCGCTGCCGCTGATTCGCTCGTCGTGGCGGTGGAGCTTTGGAGCTGGAGCAAACTCCGCGGAATTCTCTCCTTGGTGTGACGATCGCGCCTGGGCGATGAAGCGAATGAGGGGAAGCCCGCTGGCCGCGACTGGACCGCCATCCGGAAGAGGAAAAAGAAGGCCGCCAAGGAAGAAAAACTTTGAGATTCCGCTACAAAAACAAAAAGGAGAAGATCTTCCCAGGAATTCGATCGCGGGGGGGGGGCAGATCTTCCTCCAGGAATTCAAGGAAGACGCGAGGATAGCGCAGCGAGGGCGACGTGCATGAGAGAAAACCGTGAGCGTGTGACTAAATGACCTGAGTAAGGGAAGTGGAATGGCGCTGGCTTTTAAAAGTCGCGAGAAATTCTATTCTTTCTCCCCAGGAACAGTGGTCTAACTAAGACGACTTCGTAAACTATAGCAGTCGCATTGTCAATCTTTCTCTCTGAGCTAGCTCTCTCTCTCTCTCTCTCTCTATCCCAACGCTTTTGCTACTATGCTACACACCAACTTCTTGCTTTTCAGGGCTCCTGGATGATCTTCTATAGCCAACAACAGTCCAGATGCGGCAAATCACTTTGCCCGCGCGCTAAACATGTTTCCTTTTCTCCCTCTGTGATCTTCGAGATCTTTTGGCTCTTGGAAAGGTGAAAGGAAAGGAGAGCTACGTGGAAAGCCACATTGGTGTCGTGAATTGAGGCCGACATAGAGGCTGCTCGGCCGGCTGAGGAGAGTTCTTGTATGAGTTTTGGGCATTATTTTAAGTGCCGGCTTTGCAACAGTGGGCTGCGCTGATGTTTAAATCTTTCTATGCTCAACTAAAGAGTATGTGGTTGAAGCTATGAAGTTTAGATGGTGATTATTGTTTGTGATGGTAATGAGATCCTTATTGACTTGGATGTCTCAACACCTGAAAAGGAAAAGTTCCACCGCCACCTTTCTGACTGACTGACGCGTTTAATTTGTGTGCGTGTTCTTGTTCAATGGCAAGTTCTTCACGGCATTTTCGAAGCAGAAGGAATTGTGTGTAGGGATCGAAGGATCTGTTGCGACTGACTTGACTGTTGAATTGAAGCTTCTCTTTTGGGAGTTTCTCTTTAATTCTCTTTTATATATTTTTACATACTTCTTCTTTTTTTTAACTTGTTTTTATTTGTGGATTAATACATATGATGCAAGGCACAAAAATATTTAAATAATAGTTCTTTGTCAGGAAAATTCCTTGAATCACACTTACAATGCTCTCAATGGATGTCTGCCAAGTGGCGCGCATCCCAGCCGCCCACGTGGACAAAGCTTGAAACGCATATCCTGGGAATTACTTATTACGAAGTGGGATTCTAGGGCAGTCCAGCGCGGCGATGGCGTCGTCACTCGAGGCGCTGCAGCCGGCGATCGAGAGCCTCTACAAAGTGCGGGACACATTCTTTCCTCTCGACGCCGCCGAGAAGAGGGATCGCCTGGAGCGATCCGCAAAGGAGCTGATCGCGGCCCTCGATGACATCTCTCTAGGTGAGAATCTCGAAAATGTGGCTTTCTCTCACGTTTTTCGCTTAGAATGCAAGAAGCTGCCCCCTCGCCGCGCGCTCTGGGAGTATTTCAAGGGGAAAGTTTTGGATGTTATGCCGGAGTATTGCAAAGAGGCCGAAGATCACCTCTCCAAAGCGGTATGCTCGCCTAGACCCTCGCATTTTTCATGGCTGGATTGACGAGAGAGCACGTAAAAGACCGCGATATAATGCTGCATTCCCTGATCTTACCTTATTCCTTTGCAGCAAAGGATGTTCTTAAGTACCACTCTTGTTGAACCTGAGGCAGGTGAAGCTGGATCCTTCTATTGTGGATGCTTGGTCCTGCCTGGGGAATTGCTTCTGGAAGAAGGGAGACTTTTCTTCAGCAAAAAACTGTTTCAGCCTGGGACTTCAAAAGGTTTCTTCTTTTTCTTCTTCTTTGGTTTTTTGTCTTCGTTTTCTCTGACATAAGTTTGCAGGGACCAAATAAGAAGATCTTACAGCAACTGTCTATGCTGGAGCGGCGACTTGGAAAAGGTTAAGCCCGTTTTGTTTTGCTTACCGGCTTGTGACTTTCTTGCTTAATAGGAACCGCAAACGAATCCGAGATGGTTGAAGAAAGCATCAAGCACGCCAAGGAAGCAGTGTGTTTGGATGTCAAAGATGGACACTCCTGGTGTAAGAAGGTTTCTTTATCGTTCTTTTTATGTGGAAGTGTTTTGAAGCATGTTTGCGACAGACACGCTAGGGAACGCCTTTTTGACGAGCTTTTTTGTGACCGGAGCATGGGACCGACAAAAGCTCCACCAATCTCTCAAGGCCTATCAAAATGCGGTTGCGTTTACTCGCTTTTGTGTGGTGCCAGTTTTCTTCTGATGGTTTCCATTATCTACAGGAGAAAGACGTGCTGGCTAATGGTAATCCTGATCTGTATTTCAACAGCGCAATAGTAAGTTGCAATGATTTTTTGCAAAGTCTTATTTTGTTCGTTTTGGTTTACAGGTGCATCAGTACCTAGAAGATTATGAGAGAGCGCTGAGAGCATACGACGCAGCTAGTACTCGGGACCCTGGGCTCCCTGCGAAGGACGAAATTGATAAAATTGTCAAGCTTTTGTCTAAGCTGGAAGATGCTGTTGCAAATAAGGTATTCCCTTGCTGAGTTATCAGCTGTGGTTTCCTGAAGTTGTGGAGATGTTTTTCAGGGTTGGATCAAACCGAAGAAGCTTTCATCACTGATTTCTTCCTTGGCCACTGAAAGTGGTTCGTATGCAAGAAACAATTTGTTTTACTGATGTGGACTCTGTTTTTACACAGGGCAGTTCTCGTTCAAACGAGTGCCTATAACGTTACTGCAAGAAGGATTTAACAAAGGGAGCGTCGTCTACTGCAAAGTTTTGTCAGTCATCTCGCACGATAAGTCTGTGCCTCTGTAAGTTACCGGCGTCGTAGTTTCAGCGCTGCTGATCTCTCTTTCTCTGCTGCAGCTTTTACCTGGCTGCCGATTCAGAGGGAACGTGTTTCGTGGTTTCGGTGTACGCGATTCGGGAGGGCATGGTACGCAAAGCTATTCAATCCTCAGTTACACTCATGCTCAGGTGCACAGATGAAAGAGGGCAACTCTTTGAGTTTGCTGGAACCATTGCTTCACAGCGTACGTGCTCAACGGGGGAACAAGGTGATACTTTTTCCTTTCTTCTTTTCAAGATTATAACTCTTGTTCCTGCAAAGGTTTACTCGTTTAAAACCGTGAGGATCGATCACTCTCAGCAGCTGCGCGTAAACGGTCGCACGATAGCACCCCAAGATGCGGCATGCTCGATTATCCACGCAGAGCACGTCCCGCCCTAGCGAGCACTGTGTGGCTCTTACGGAGTTTTAATATACACAGCCATGGACTAAACTTTTAGTCAGCGGTCAAATGTTAGTCAACTTTTGGAACGCTAATTCAGTAAGAATGGCTGCCGAGTCATGTTATCCCTCCGTAATCTCCTCGAGCTGCTCCTTGATCCACATGTGCAGCCCATCTCTTAATCGCGACGGAGCCCAGCCGAGCTTCTCCATGATCAAAGCGTTGTCTGTGTTTCTTCCGTGAACCCCTCCGGCCCCGGGGATGTAGTGGATTGGAAGTTTCTTCGTCTCAAAGCCCAGGATCTTCTCCGCCATCTCTCACCATCTCATGTTGAGCGGCTTCCGGAAGTTAGATTTCGTGAGTCGCAACACGCCTTCCATGCACTCGTCAAGCATTTGCACCCCACATCTCAAAGTTGTCACTAGATGTTACTGCAAAATGTGAGCCTTCTCCCATCCACTTGTTTTAAGCGTCAATGGCTTGTGAACACCCAAAGAAAAAGGGATCTAAGAACAAAGCTCGATAGATGTTGTGGAAACGTCTAGTGCAGCACTGGATTCCCTTGGTTTAGCTCACCCATAGGCATCTTGGGGCTGCAAAACCAGAGTTTTAGAACTTCCAAAGAAAAGAAGGTTTTCTTCTACATAACCATGCATCGTTTCTACTTGACTTGTAGAAAAATCTATAAGCTAACAAGAATGTTTGGAAAAAAGAAGAACAGAGAAAAAGAAGGAAAAAAAAGGTTTTGTAATGGTGAAAAAGACACAGGACCTTGCCTTGACAGAGGAAAGAAAAGCAATGGATGGAGCTTGGCTAACACCTGACGCTCTAGCCACAAGTTCCATCTGGTGGATCTGCGACAATTGCTTGGCAGTGAAAGGGGAGGGGATCACATCTTCAATCATGGGCCTAGCTTCAACAGGGTCAATGGAGTCAAGGGTCCACAAGGGCATGGGTTCGAATCCCACTAGATATTTTGTCTCGGGGGAATGTTTTGGATGTTATAAAGCATTTTTCATAGCTGGATAATAGACATTATAGGACACTTATAACCTATTCTATTTAACAGTACAAAGTCAATGTATAGGGCATTGCCTAAACAGCTCAGTATTTGAAGTTCTAGGATCCCTGTCCCTGCTCCTGTCCCTTTCGATGCGATATACTATCCCGAACGCCTGGAACACAACTTCCACATAGCCGTACCAGAACTCCCGATCAATGAGCTGCTCCCTGACTGACTCAGTCATTTCTAAAACACTGTTCAGTAAGTCTCTAAACGGGTACGCGAGCCGGTTTGATGGGGTGGAGCATATTCCATCCCGATCTTCATGCCAAAATTCGTCCATCACTCGGACTTGCACCCACACCCGCACGTCTTCCGCAAGCGTAGCAACCCACGTGATTGGCTCGCCCACTATCGCCAGGTTGTTGCGGTGGTTCCGGACACGATTGAGCACTTCGACCATGAGTTCTCTCACCTGCGCTACACTGAGCAAGTTGTAGTCGAGCAAAAACCTAAACAAACCCCGCTGAGCTGGTGGAGGTGCACTACAAGTGAGAGCCATTGCCAAGAGAAAGATCGCGAAACTAAAGAGCTTTGTCATTGACAATCCAAGAAAATTGAAACCATAGAATTTATCAATAGTATTTTATATATATATACACACACATTTGGTATTGATTTCTCTTTTATTTTTGTTGAAACAGACTTTTGATTTCTCTTTTGGTTTGCTACATCAACTTTTTATAGTAACAAGAAAAATATGAAATGTTTGCATGTGCTTGCTACAGCCGCGATCTAGCCGCGTTTTGACAGCCTGGACATACCTAATATATTCCTAATATTCATGCATTCTGTTTCGCGGGAATCTTTTCAGATACCTTTCAAACAATAAATTTCATGAGTTTAGCAAAGCCACTAAACATCCATTCTTGCACACATATATATATTGCCCTTCCTTAATCTCTTTTTTGCAAATGATGCTGTGCAATTTGTAAAAACATAACTTTGCATGCATAAATTTTCAGGTCCACGTGGCAAAAGTTTATTGGATAAATTTCTGATGCCTATCAATGACTAATCCATGACACAACTTGGAATTGGTGTGCTCGCTGTGGGCAAGCTCAGAGCATTATACACTAGTGATCAGAGCAGCCTAAGGCTGGGAGGAGAGTCTAAGAACCATGCAATAAGTGTGGATTGTGACAAGTTAAGCCCAACAGTGCACGATCAAGTGCTTAACAATCATCCTTCCTGTGCCAGCTCTATATCCTGAAGAAGGTCCTAAGGATCCACAACATGATGGTGATTGCCAAGACCTCAAAAGTGTCATTTAGAAAGATTCCAGTATTGTATAGAAGATAACTTCCACCATGGTGTTTCTGGTGCCTGCAGGCTCAAAGTTGTTGGTTAGATATATTAGTGAACTTATCACAATTAAATTGGATTCAAGCAATCATTTTATTTATACTTGTCCAAGTTTTTATATGTTATACATGGTGTGTTACTTTCTTGTTGGACTAATATATAACTCAATGATATGAGTTTTGTATATGGGTCTTATAAAGGTGAGTTAAATAGTGATTGTTAGTTGCTTTGCAATTAATGATTACTTATATACTTTGTTGAGGACTACTAACATTTGTTTAACTTGATAATGATTTAGCAGTGATGGGTTTGATTACCGGATGGTATTATAGAGGATTGTATCATTAGCTTTACATGGTTTTTCCATGTTAGCATTTTGATTTTATCTTCATTGATATTTTTTTATTATATTTAATTCGTAGTATTGGATTTCATTGAGTCTTAGATGTAGTAATTCACTCCTTGATAAAGTGTTATTTATAGTTGAGTATTATTGAAGGTTTGGTCTTGGATATTGAATAAAGTATGTTTGGCCTTGGCTAGTTTGGTTGCTAAAAAGTTTTAAGTGGTGATTGACTTTTATTTTCTTTTAGTTTTATTCTAGTGTTGATGACATTGAAGTAATGCACTGCTATTAACATTATTAAAGTTGAGATTGGAGTGAGATGAGATGTTTTTTCATAAGTTTAATATTCAATTTCATTAGTCATGATATAAATAGTTGTAAGTAACCAAAGAGAATGACATGAAAGACAATCCATAATTGATTAAGGGTCTTGAGATAGTTGGGGTTAAGTGTCCCTAGGTTTGAATAATACTAGGTTAGGTGACCTTTTGGAAAGTCTAAATTCAAAAGCTTACAATAGTGTTGATGATTTTGGCTCTAGATTTGTATCATTGGCATTAGTGTTGATGATTTTAGTTCTAGGTTTATGCCATTGGCATTTGTGCATTTGTTAATTAGCAACTATATTAACATTCAAATGAGTTGAGTGGCAACTTAAATTAGTTATGTTTTAGACGAAATTGTTTTGTAGGGTTGAGTTTTGGCTTTTCCTTAAAACATAATATAATTATGGACTATGCTAGTTTTAAAAGAAGAGTTAGTGATTGATATTGAAACTATTAAATTTTTGTTTGATTGAGTTGAGGATATATTGATAATTAATGATTCTTCTTGTGCTTGTTATGAAGTTAGTTATATTTTGCTATAAAAGATGAATTCTTAAAAGATCATTTGGTGATCATTTGTTGAGTATAGTTATGTTATGTTTAGCTTTTGAATTGATACAAACATGTTTTTCATTAACTTTAGCATTATGAAGTTTGGCTTTTAAATATGTTTAAAAGGATATTGTGGGTTATACCTTGAATTAGTTCATATGAAACTCATGATCATTATTAGGCAAGACTTGGCTATATATCTCTTCAAGCTTTTAGTTCTTTAAGTTTTATGCTTATTGTTCCATTTGTTAGGAGTTACTTATTAACTTTGATGTTGAAATTAGTATTTGCATCTAGCAATAATTGGTGGTGATTAACTATTCTTTAGAATAATTGATTATCTTTGTTAAAGGTTTTACTAAATTATTGTTGGTGTTAAATGATTTACTATTCTTCAGAATAGTAAATTATTTCTTCGATAATGATTATGCATTTCTCTATTGATGGGATGATTGATGAATTTTCATGATGGTTAGTTATTATTTTGATGAATTTTATCTTTCTGTATTACCACATATTTTTTATAGTTTGCTTTGGATTGATTTCTTGGGTTTGAGATGTTGCTTACCCTTGTTTGAACAACTTATTAACTGGAATCTATTCACATTCATTAATGTGATAATTAAAGTGAACTAGTGTTTGTTAGCTCTTGCAGCATTCATTCTATTATGTTAATTGTTGTTACAGTTGATTTTGATAGATTGGATGTTATTTCCTTTAAGTGATATATATGTAAGCATTTTGCTTGCTAGTCGATAGTACTTTGTGTTTTTGAGTTGTCTTTTATAAATTGTTTAGCATACTATTTACAATCTTTGATAATTAAGTTTTATTATTGAGTTTTCTTAATGATTTACTTGCTAAAAAAAGTTTTTTTGTTGGTCACCATTTAATGATATTGATGGTTCCTATAATACTAGTTTATTGGATGATAACTGCATTAGAATATCTTAATATTCTAATATATGATTTATTCATTGATAATTTAATCTCTAAGATATCATTTTTTTTACTTTAATATTCTCCAATATTTTATCTTTGGGTTTAGGCCATTATAAACTAACTGACTTTGGCATTTCGTATGCATAATGAAATATTTAGTTATGGATAACTATTGTCAATTAGTCATATCACCCACCCTTTTTTTGATGTTCCTTATTCCGTCAAAAGGGTGTGATCATGTAAACAACTCTCACTATTTGTTTATAATAATCTATCTAAACCTTACTGATGAATTTAGTTTGTTTACTCAAGAGGGTTAGGACCTTTAATTTCTCTCTCTATATCACTTGTAAACAAGGGTATATCATCTTTTGCAGGCTAGGTGATACCTAGAGTAGCAAGGGTGATTGACTCCATTAGTCATTTCCTTGTCAGTGACGGCCAAAAGATGTATGAATTGTAGCACATTTACATTAAATAGAGAGGTTTCCTCCTAACTCATTTAAGTCGGTGCAGTTTTCACAAAGTACAGACATTGTGAACTTTTTCTAGAGTTATTTCCTTGGCAATAGTCTAGACTAAAGTATGCATTGACATGGACGTCGATTTTCCCTGGGGGGGGGGGGGGGGCGAGGGCGGTTGGAGAGTTTGTTAATGTGATTGTGGGTATTAAAAATTATATGTTAATAAGTACTTTTGGATATCAATCTCCATCCAAACTAGTTGAGAAATTGATTATCATGTATGTACTTATGCTGAATAAATATAAGGTAAGAACTCCTATGTGTTTCTTATTGAACATACTCAGCTTAATATTAGAAATTCATATATTAGCTGCACTTACTAGTGTTGGGAACCTTTGTGATATTAAGTTTGTGTAAGCAACCAAAGAGAATAACTTAAAAGACGATCTATGGGATTCAAATATAAAGGGAAAAGGCCCATGAACAAGAGTGCACCTTCTTTCCTAATTGGTTAAGGGTCTTGGGATATTGTCGCGAATGTGACTTCAGGTATTGAAAGTTACCTGTCGGCTAGTCCTTTCGGATATTCTTTCTTACTGCCACGATGGCAGGAGGTCGATATTGCTGGACCCGTTATTAGTCTCCGCCTAAGCTAGTTGAGAAACTGGTCAACACATGTGCACTTAGACCGGAAGGGCACTAAGGAAGGAAATCCTAAGTTGTCATTAAGTCAAGCAGACTTGACACGGTGATGAGAAACTCATGATGTTGGCTTGCACTTGCTAGTGTTGGGAACCCCAGCGATATTGAGATTGGTCCCTCAACATCGCTAGATGATAGCTTACCGTGTCTGCCAAACACCCTCGCTATCATGCCCTTTGTGTTAGTCTCATTTCGGTCCCAAATGCTATTTATGGAAAGTGTTTAGATTTGCTCATTTGGCATATCTACGGAATGTAGAGATCGGCCTGAACACAATGGTGTTCGTCCCGTGTCCAAATTCGCATTCTAAGGACATTCCATATTTAGTAAGTTTCAAGCTTGTCCCAGAGACTAACTCCTAATACTAAGGGAGGCTTGGGGTGAAAGCCCAAAGCGTGTGTTCCTCAAGGGGGGGGGGGGTTGTGGGGGGTTCCAAATGTATAGTAGGGATAGTGGGTAGGTCGGGCATGGCCGACCAACCTGAGGCATAGTCTAGCTCCCGCTTGCGTGCCTGTCCTTGTTCTGCGTCCGGCTTGGGTCTAAGCCCAAGTTCCATTCCATGCTAGCTGGTGGAGTACCCATATCCTCACGTTAGGCCACCGGTATGCTGAAATAGCGCCAAACTCCGTTTGGCTCCGTTTTGCGTGCTGGTCCTGGCATTGGGATGCTGGTTGCTCTAGGACTGTTCCAAGTCGCTCCGAGCCTCTGTCCCTTCGCTCCTTGGGCTATATGCTCGGGAGTTGCTCCGTGGTCCGGTTCCACCACTCCTTGGCGTCACGCTTGGGAGTTTGGCACCGTTCCTTCGTTCAGTGGCCCAAGGCCCTGAACCTCGGGTTCCTATGGACACGTGGCATGGACACGTGGCATCTGTCACGTGGCACAAAGAGGGTTTAGGTTCCGCTTCGTGGTGTTATCCTATGGTAAATCACCATAGGATAAAGGGTCAAAACCATGTGCGCTACATTTGGTATCAGAGGATGAGTCTCGGCGAGAACTATCCAATGAGATTGGGCAACTAGTCTCGTTGCATACGCAGAGATGAAAACGATGATCCGAGTGGGTACACGTTTTGGTGCAAAGACTTCACATTGGTTCCTTGGGATAGGTTTTGGTTACCTTTTTGTTCCATATTATATGAGCTTGCTCTTGGGCTCATAGGGTGGACTGAGTTGTTTCATTACACGAGTTTGCGCTTGGGCTTGTGAGTGAGGCGCATTAGCAACTCGAGGTTACACTTTGAGTTGGCAGGATTAATGTTAGCCTATCGGTGGATCCATGAGTTGTTCCATGTACCATGGGTGAACGCAAACCTCCCTGGGTTTGCTAAGAGTGGCAAATAGGCTGGTCCGTAGCTGTTTAGCACGGCACTAGTGGATCCTTCCTAGGCATGATTATAAGTGGATCAATCAAGACTATAGGGATTAGTCTATTGGTTCAAGTAGTCATGGCCGTGCTCTCTCATAAACTTTTCTTGGATTGAACTGAAGGCAGTGCGAAAGCAAGTTTGAGGTTTAGTCAAAGATGAGACCGAAAAGAGAGTCATCGGGGACGGAGGATCAAATACGTAAATCATTTTCTCTTCTTGGAGAGATGATTTGCAAAGAGGTGTTAACTCATTGCTTGTGTTCACATCATGCAATCAAGAGTCCCTATCTTGATGCATGTTGGAGATGGTGGTTTTACAATAGTGAGTTATGGGATGGATAGTGGTGAAACACTAAACCATTTTGTCTAGGCTCGCTATTGGAAGACTTGGGTTGCAATGCTCAATTCTTTTCCGGGGAACCTTGCTATTGCTTCTTGAGTAGCTTGGTGTTGGAATAGTTTTGAGATTGGTCGGAAAGAGAGTGGCATAAGCTTGTCTGTGTTGTGAACAAAAATTAGTGGTGTTGGGTGTCGTAAACCTTTATTGGTGGAGTGTGGCATTTATGTTGCATTTTGTCGAATCGAGTTGGTATTTGATACTCACATAAACATTTGAAGTAATGACATAGGCATTGCTCATTGCGTTACTCAATTGATGATCAAGTCATTGTGATGCTTATATCATATCCATGTGATAAAGAGTAATGCGTTTACGAAGTTGCTTGAGTAAATGATGATCAACCCCAAAGTGGTTGATGGAGAAGCTAGTCTACTTGCACGAAGTAGCATTGTAGTAGCTTTGACTGGATTCTCAATGGTGGTCCATTATGCTCAGCTTAAGTTGGTACCTTGTTTCCTTAAGTTTGCCCACTAAGGTGTTGGAAAAGGGTTGTAGCATTCATTTGCTATAGCTTGTCGGTTGATCCGTTAGCACTTGGAGTAAATTGTTGGATGGAGAAGATGTGTAGTTGGGGCATTGACATCACTAGCACTTGTGTTAGTGGAGGTGGCATTGTTATTTCAAGTGATGAGGAATTTTCCTTAGAGCTTGATTTTCCATGTCATTTTTCTTGTTAGTGTTTTGGCTTCACATTGGATCTTGAAGGTGGTTGAAGAAGAGTGTTAGTGCAATGTGGATATCCGATGATGTGGTCTTTGTGATCAAGCCTTGGATGCTCATTTTGCACTTTCGGATGTCGGTGTTGGATGTCGGTTATATGGGCAAAGATGTTCAATGCTTAAGCATGTTGTTCGATCATGAGAATTTGTGTTGAGGTGAGCCTATGTGAAGCTGTTGGTAGGAGGAAGTTGGTTGAGTCTTGAAAGTTTGCAATCCTGGACTGAGAGTCATTCTTTCTCTAGTGTCGCGAATGTGACTTCGGGTATCGAAAGTTACTTGTCGGCTAGTCCTTACGGACACTCTTACCTTACTGCCACGATGGCAGGAGGTCGGTATTGCTGGACCCGTTATCAGTTTCCCACTTGAGCTAGTTGAGAAACTGGTCAATGACCATGCACTTAGATTGGATAAACATAAGGTAGGAACCCTATGTGTTTCTTGCTGAGCATACTCGGCCTGGTTTGAGAAACTTGAGTCATTGGCTTGCACTTGCTAGTATCAAGAACCCCCGCGATATTGAGATTGGTCCCTCAACATCGCTAGATGATAGTTTACCGTGTCTACCAAACACCCTCGCTATCATGCCCTTTGTGTTAGTCTCATTTTGGTCCCAATGCTATTTATGGAAAGTGTCCAGATTTGCTCATTTGGCATATCTACGGAATGTAGAGATCGTCCTGAACATAATGGTGTTCGTCCCATGTCCAAATTCGCAATCTAGGGACATTCCATATTTAGTAAGTTTTGAGCTTGTCCCAGAGACTAACTCCTGATACTAAGGGAGGCTTGGGGTGAAAGCCCAAAGCATGTGTTCCTCAAGGGGGGGGGGGGGCTATGGGGGGTTCCAAATGTATAGTAGGGATAGTGGGTAGGTCGGGCATGGCCGACCAACCTGAGGCATAGTCTAGCTCCCGCTTGCGTGCCTGTCCTTGTTTTGCGTCCGGCTTGGGTCTAAGCCTAAGTTCCATTCCATGCTAGCTGGTGGAGTACCCATATCCTCGCGTTAGGCCACCGGTATGCCGAAATAGCGCTAGACTCTATTTGGCTCCGTTTTGCGTGTTGGTCCTGGCATTGGGATGTTGGTCGCTCCAGGACTGTTTCAAGTCGCTCCGGGCTCCCGTCCCTTCGCTCCTTGGGCTATATGCTCGGGAGTTGCTCTGTGGTCCGGTTCCATCACTCCTTGGCTCCACGCTTGGGAGTTTGGCACCGTTCCTTCGTTCAGTGGCCCAAGGCCCTGAACCTCGGGTTCCTATGGACACGTGGCATGGACACGTGGCATGTGACACGTGGCATCTGTCACGTGGCACAAAGAGGGTTTAGGTTCCGCTTCGTGGTGTTATCCTATGGTAAATCACCATAGGATAAAGGGTCAAAACCACGTGCGCTACATTTGGTATCAGAGGATGAGTCTCAGCGAGTACTATTCAATGAGATTGGGCAACTAGTCTCGTTGCATACGCAGAGATGAAAACGATGATCCGAGTGGGTACACGTTTGGGTGCAAAGACTTCGCAATCGTTCCTTGGGTATGGATTCGGTTACCTTCTTGTACTGTAATTATGTGAGCTTGCTCTTGGGCTCATAAGATGGATTTGAGTTGTTCCAGTAGCACGAGTTTGCGCTTGGGCTCGTGAGTGAGGCACATTAGCAACTCAAGGTTACACTTAGAGTTGGCAGGATTAATGTTAGCCTATCAGTGGTTCCATGAGTTGTTCCATGTACCATGGGTGAAAGTAAATTTTCCCTGGGTTTGCTATGAGTGGCAAATAGGCTGGTCCGTAGCTGTTTAGCATGGCACTAGTAGATCCTTCCTAGGCATGATTATAAGTGGATCAATCAAGACTGTAGGGAATAGTTTATTGGTTCATGTAATTATTGCCGTGATCTCTTATAAACTTTTCTTCGATTGAACTGAAGGCAGTGCGAAAGCAAGTTTGAGGTTTGGTCAAAGATGAGACCGGAAAGAGACTCATTGGGGATGAAGGATCAAATACGTAAATCATTTTCTCTTCTTGGAGAGATGATTTGCAAAGAGGTGTTAACTCATTGCTTGTGTTCACATTATGCAATCAAGAGTCCCTACCTTGATGCATGTTGGAAGTGATGGTCTTACAAGTGGTGAGTTATGGGATGGGTAGTGGTGAAACACTAAACCATTTTTGTCTAGACTCACTATTGGAAGACTTGGGTTGCAATGCTCAATTCTTTTCCGGGGAACCTTGCTATTGCTCCTTGAAGTAGCTTGGTGTTGGATTAGTGTTGAGTTTGGTCGGAAAGAGAGTGGCATGAGCTTGTCCGTGTTGTGAACAAAAGTTAGTGGTGTTGGGTGTCGTAAACCTCTATTGGTGGAGTGTGGCATTTATGTTGCATTTTGTCGAATCGAGTTGGCATTTGATATTCACATGAACGTTTGAAATAATGACATAAGCCTTGCTCATTGCGTTACTCAATTGATGATCAAGTCATTGTGATTTATATCATATCCATGTGATAATGAGCAATGTGTTTACGAAGTTGCTTGGGTAAATGATGATCAACCCCAAAGTGGTTGATGGAGAAGCTAGTCTACTTGCACGAAGTAGCATTATAGTAGCTTTGACTGGATTCTCACTGGTGGTCCATTATGCTAAGCTTATGTTGGTACCTTGTTTCCTTGAGGGTTTGCCCATAAGGTGTTGGGAATGGGTTGTAGCATTCATTTGCTATAGCTCATCTGTTGATCCGTTAGCACTTGGAGTAGATTATTGGATGGAGAAGGTGTGAGGTTGATGCATTGACATCGCTAGCACTTGTGTTAGTGGAAGTGGCATTGTTGATTCAAGTGATGAGGAATTTTCCTTAGAGCTTGATTTTCCATGTCATTTTTCTTGTTAGTGTTTTGGCTTCACATTGGATCTTGAAGGTGGTTGAAGAAGAGTGTTAGTGCAATGTGGATATCCGATGATGTGGTCTTTGTGATCAAGCCTTGGATGCTCATTTTGCACTTTGCGGATGTTAGTGTTGGATATTGGAAAAATGGGCAAAGATGTTCAATGCTTAAGCATATTATGGGTCATGAGAATTTGTGTTGAGGTGAATCTATGTGAAGTTGTTTGTAGGAAGAAGTTGTTTGAGCCGTGAAAGTTTGCATTCCTGGACTGAGAGTCATTCTTTCTCTAGGATGGAAAGTTTTCCACAAATTTTCTTAGGCTTTTTCAATGGCTGATCTATCGGTCACTTTGCTCGAAAACCATTCCGTTTTCGTAAGCCAGTACAAACTAGTGAAGGGGTTGAGTTGACTTCAGTTAACTTAGACCTTGATAGGTAGTTTGTATAATGCGGCCCGAAAGGGATGCTGACTTTTGAGGCTAAAACAATTGAGTTGGATAGAGTCTAGAGTTGATATCGAAAAGTGGCCGTTGCACTTTTCTCAGAAAGGTGACCCTTGTACCTTTCTTTTGTAGCGTTATGCTTGGTGGCAGGTTGCCCCTTGCATTATGTTAGACTCTATGAGAGTAGTGAGCTCTCACTGATCTTGACTTGGTCTTGGTGGCCCTGCGCCTTGGCTGAGGATGGTGATGTCCAATTTAGTTGTTTGAGGTTGAGATGTTGGTACCCATACTATAGCTTTGTCTATGAGGAGGTTGTGTACCGATATGAGTTCATCTCATGGTCTTCACTTTCGTTTCGGCTGAGTGTTGATCATGCATAGCTAGCCTCTTCAAGGCATTCTCAGAGCTAGTGGCTTAATGTTTGAGTGAGCTTATTGCGGTTGAGTTGGATTCGAGTGGTCATTTAGTTTATGCTTGTCTATGAACTTTTATCTCGTACCTGGGGTATCACGTTCTTGTTGGACGAGTATATAACTTGGTGACAAGCATTGGTGTTTGGGTCTTGTGAAGGCAAGTTGAGGAGTGATTGTTAGTTGCTTTGCGACTAGTGATTACTTGTAGACTTCATCAAGGACTGTTGACACTTGCTTTGCTCGATGATAATTTAGCAGTGATGGGCTTGCTTTATCGGATGGTGTTGCGGAGGATCGTGTCGTTAGACATACATGGGTTTTCCATGTTGACATGTCAAATCTACCTCTGTCGATATCATTTGGTTACATTTAGTCTGTGGTGTTGGATTTCATTGAGTC
>NW_003314293.1:145260-172218 GCF_000143415.4 Selaginella moellendorffii | reverse complement strand
TCTTGCTTTCTTCTAGCTTTGTTTTGGTGTTGATGGCATTGAAGTGATGCCTTGTCGTTGACATTGTTGATATTGAGATTTGAGTGAAATGAGATATCCTTCCAAGGATTGATATTGAGTTTCATTAATCTTGATGAAAATAGTGTTGATAATTTGGCTTTAGCTTTGTGTTGTTGGCATTCATGCATTTGCTAGTTAGCAACTGTGTTGACGTTCAAATGAACTGAGTGGCAAGTTGAGTTAGTTGTGTTCTAGACGAGATTATTTAGTAGGGGTTGAGGTTTGAGCTTTTCCTTGAAAAGTGATTTAGTCATGGACTATACTAACTCTACAAGTGGGAGAGTTAGTGATCGATGTTGGAATATTTTGAATCCTTATGGGATTTCAATTGAAATATATCAATCATTGATGATTCTTCTTGTGCTTGCTATGAAGTGAGTTACGTTTTGCTATAGATGGATTCATGGAGGATCATTTAGTGATCACTTGTTGAGCATAGCTCCATTGTGCTTAGCTTTTGGATTGATGCAGAAATGCTCTTCATTAGCTTTGGCATTATGAAGTTTGGCTTATAGATGTGTTGAAGAAGACATTGTGGGTTGCACCATGATTTCTTCTTTAGCATTGAAGTTAGCTTCTATGAGACTCGTGATCATTATTAAGCAAGACTTGGCTATAGGCTTCTTCGAGCTTTGGTTCTTTGAGTTTTATACTCATTGTTCCATTTGTTAGAAGTTGTTGGGGAAGGCATTTTGGCTCATTAGCTTCGATGTTGAAGTTAGTATTTGCATCTAGCAATCATTGGTGATGATTGACTATCATCTAGAATAATTAATTATCCATGTCAAAAAGTTTTGCTTGATTATTGTTAGTATGGAATTATTTGCTATTCTTCGGGATGGTAGATTCTTTCTTCAACAATAATTATACATCCCTATATTGATGGGCTAATTAACGATCTTTTATGATAGTTGGTTGTTCTCTTTGATGGCTTTTGGCTTTTCGCAATACCACATGTTCTTTGTGGTTTTCTCTGGACTGGTTTCTTGGGTTTAAGACGTCAGTAGGATGTTGCTGACACTTGCTTAGGCAACTTGAGTTCCTTGGTATTGTTGGCTGGGATCTATTCAAATTGGCTTTTGTGATAGTTGGCAGGCATGAGTGTTTGTTGGTTTTACCACATTCATTCTCTTCTGTTGATTATTGCTCGAGTTAGTTTTGATAGATTTGGATGTTATTTCCTTCGGGTGATACATTCGCGAGCATTGTGCTTGTTAGTCAATGATACTTTGTGTTCTTTGAGTTATCTCTAGTAAGTTGTTAGCTTACTGTCTGCTATCTTCGATAGTTAAATTTCGTCATTGAGTTTACTTGATGATATACTTGCTATTGAATTTTCTTGGATGGTGAATCTTGTATTTACCAATTTTGATGATCTTGGTGGTTCCTGTACTATAATACTGGTTTATCAGATGATAACTTACTTGGAATACTTTTGTGTTCTAATCTAAGCTTTATTCACTGATAATTAAATCTCTAAAATATCATTGTTTATGACTTTGATATTGTCCATGTATTAATCTTTGAGTTTGGGCCAGTATAGGCAGACTGGCTTCGGCACTTCGTGTGCATGTTGAAATCTCTAATCATGGGGTAGCTACTATCGACTGGTCACATAACCCGCCTCTTTGTCGATGTTCCTTATTCCGTTGAAAGGGCGTGACCGTGTAAACAACTCTAAACTGCCTGTTGACAGTAGTCTATCTAAACCTTACCGACGGGTTTGGTTTCTTTGCTTAGGAGGGTTGGAGCCTCTGGCTTCTCTCTCTATGTTCCTGCGGGCAGGGGCATATCACACTTTTGTAAGCTGGGTGACTCCCAGAGCAGCAAGGGTGGCTGACTCCGTTGGTCATTTCCTTGTCGGCGACGGCCGGAAGGTGTCTGAGCTGGTAGCGCATCCGCGTTAGACAAAGAGGTTGCCTCCTAACTCATTTAAGTTGGTGCATTTCTCACATAGTGTGAGTACCGTGAACTTTTTATGGAGTTGTTTCCTTGGCGGTATTCTAGACTAGAGTATGCATCGACGAGGACGTCGATCTTCCCAAGGGGGGGAGAGTGTCGCGAATGTGACTTCGGGTATCGAAAGTTACTTGTCGGCTAGTCCTTACGGACACTCTTACCTTACTGCCACGATGGCAGGAGGTCGGTATTGCTGGACCCGTTATCAGTTTCCCACTTGAGCTAGTTGAGAAACTGGTCAATGACCATGCACTTAGATTGGATAAACATAAGGTAGGAACCCTATGTGTTTCTTGCTGAGCATACTCGGCCTAGTTTGAGAAACTTGAGTCATTGGCTTGCACTTGCTAGTATCAAGAACCCCCGTGATATTGAGATTGGTCCCTCAACATCGCTAGATGATAGCTTACCGTGTCTGCCAAACACCCTCGCTATCATGCCCTTTGTGTTAATCTCATTTTGGTCCTAATGCTATTTATGGAAAGTGTCCAGATTTGCTCATTTGGCATATCTACGGAATGTAGAGATCGTCCTGAACATAATGGTGTTCGTCCCATGTCCAAATTCGCAATCTAGGGACATTCCATATTTAGTAAGTTTTGAGCTTGTCCCAGAGACTAACTCCTGATACTAAGGGAGGCTTGGGGTGAAAGCCCAAAGCGTGTGTTCCTCAAGGGGGGGGGGCTATAGGGGGTTCCAAATGTATAGTAGGGATAGTGGGTAGGTCGGGCATGGCCGACCAACCTGAGGCATAGTCTAGCTCCCGCTTGCGTGCCTGTCCTTGTTCTGCGTCCGGCTTGGGTCTAAGCCTAAGTTCCATTCCATGCTAGCTGGTGGAGTACCCATATCCTTGCGTTAGGCCACCGGTATGCCGAAATAGTGCTAGACTCTATTTGGCTCCGTTTTGCGTGCTGGTCCTGGCATTGGGATGTTGGTCGCTCCAGGACTGTTTCAAGTCGCTCCGGGCTCCCGTCCCTTCGCTCCTTGGGCTATATGCTCGGGAGTTGCTTTGTGGTCCGGTTCCATCACTCCTTTGCTCCACGCTTGGGAGTTTGGCACCGTTCCTTCGTTCAGTGGCCCAAGGCCCTGAACCTCGGGTTCCTATGGACACGTGGCATGTGACACGTGGCATCTGTCACGTGGCACAAAGAGGGTTTAGGTTCCGCTTCGTGGTGTTATCCTATGGTAAATCACCATAGGATAAAGGGTCAAAACCACGTGCGCTACATGTAGGATGGGAAATTTTCCACAAATTTTCTTAGACTTTTCCAATGGCTGGTCTATTGATCATTTTGTCCGAAAACCATTCTGTTTTCGAAAGCCAGTACAAACTAGTGAAGGGGTTGGAGTTGACTTCGGTTAACTTAGACCTTGGTAGGTAGTTTGTATGATGCAACCCGAAAGGGATGCTGACTTTTGGGGCTAAGGCAATTGAGTTGGATAGAGTCTGGAGTTGGTGTAGAAAAGTGGCCGTTGCGCTTTTCTAAGAAAGGTGACCCTTGTGCCTGTCTTCTATAGTGTTCTGCTTGGTGGTAGGTTGCACCTTGCATTTCATTAGACTCTATGAGAGTAGTGAGCTCTCACTGATCTTGACTTGGTCTTGGTGGCCTTGCGCCTTGGCTGAGGATGGTGATGTCCAACTTAGTTGTTTGAGTTTGAGATGTTGGTACCCATACTATAGCTTTGTCTATGAGGAGGTTGTGTACCAATATAGATCCATCTCATGGTCTTCACTTTAGTTTCAGCTAAGTGTTGATCATGCATAGCTAGCCTCTTCAAAGCATGCTCAGAGCTATTGGCTAAATGCATTGGTGAGCTTATTGCAGTTGAGTTGGATTCGAGTGGTCATTTAGTTTGTGCTTGTCAATGAACTTTTATCTCATACCGAAGGTATCACGTTCATGTTGGACAAGTGTATGACTCGATGACGTGAGTTTAGTGTTTGGGTCTAGATGAGGGTTGAGCTTTAGCTTTTCCTTGAAAAGTGATTTAGTCGTGGACTATGCTAACTCTACGAGAAGAAGAGTTAGTGATCGATATTAGAATGTTGAGTCCTTGCTGGATTTGAGTTCGGAATATAGCAATCATTAATGATTCTTTTTGAGCTTGTTATGAAGTGAGTTACGTCTTGCTATAGATGGATTCATGGAGGATCGTTTGATGATCACTTGTTAAGCATAGCTTCGTTATGCTTAGCTTTTGGATTGATGCAGAAATGTTCTTCATTAGCTTTGGCATTATGAAGTTTGGCTTATGAATGTGTTGAAGAAGATATTGTGAGTTGCACCATGATTTATTCTTTAGCATTGAAGTTAACTTCTATGAGACTCGTGATCATTATTAGGCAAGACTTAGTTATAGGCTTCTTCGAGCTTTTGGTTCTTGAGTTTTGTGCTCATTGTTCCATTTGTTAGAAGTTGTTGGGGAAGGCATTTTGGCTCATTAGCTTCGATGTTGAAGTTTGTTTTTGCATCTGGCAATCATTGGTGATGATTGACTATCATCTAGGGTAGTTGATTGTCCTTATCACAAGTTTTGCTTGATTATTGTTGGTTTGGAATTATTTGCTATTCTTCGGGATGGTAGATTCTTTCTTCAACGATGATTATACATCACTACATTGATGGGCTGATTGACGATCTTTCATGATAGTTAGTTGTTCTCTTTGATAGCTTTTGGCTTTTGGCAATACCACATGTTCTTTGTGGTTTGCTCTGGATTGGTCTCTTGGGTTTGAGACGTCAGTAGGATGTTGCTGACACTTGCTTAGGCAACTTGAGTTCCTTGGTATTGTTGGCTGGGATCTATTCAGATTGGCTTTTGTGATAGTTGGCAGGAATGAGTGTTTGTTGGTCTTACCACATTCATTTTCTTCTGTTGATTGTTGCTCGAGTTAGTTTTGATAGATTAGGATGTTATTCCTTCGGGTGATACATTCACGAGCATTGTGCTTGTTAGTCAATGATACTTTGTGTTCTTTGAGTTGTGTTTTATGAGTTATTTGGCATGCTATTAGCCATTTTCGGTAGTTAAGTTTTATCATTGAGTTTACTTGATGATATACTTGCTATTGAATTTTGTTAGATGGTGAATCCTATGTTTTCCAATGATAGTGATCTTGGTGGTTCTTATACTATAATACTAGTTTATCGGATGATCATTAAATCTCTAAGATATCATTGTTTATGACTTTTATATAGTCCATATATATTGATCTTTGAGTTTGGGCCAGTATAGGCAGACTGGCTTCGGCACTTCGTGTGCATGGTGAAATCTCTAGTCATGGGGTAGCTACTGTCGACTGGTCACATAACCCGCCTCTCTGTCGATGTTCCTTGTTCCGTGAAAGGGCGTGACCGTGTAAACAACTCTAAACTGCCTGTTGACAGTAGTCTATCTAAACCTTACCGACGGGTTTGGTTTCTTTGCTCAGGAGGGTTGGGGCCTCTAGCTTCTCTCTCTATGTCTCTGCGGGCAGGGCATATCACACTTTTGTAGCTGGGTGACACCCAATGCAGCAAGGGTGGCTGATTCCGTTGGTCATTTCCTTGTCGGCGACGGCCGGAAGGTGTCTGAGCTGGTAGCGCATCCGCATTAGACAAAGAGGTTGCTCCCTAACTCATTTAAGTTGGTGCATTTCTCATATAGTGTGAATTCCGTGAACTTTTTCTGGAGTTGTTTCCTTGACGGTCTTCTAGACTCGAGTATGCATCGACGAGGACGTCGATCTTCCCAAGGGGGGGAGAGTGTCACGAATGTGACTTTAGGTATCGAAAGTTACCTGTCGGCTAGTCCTTTCGGATATTCTTTCTTACTGCCACGATGGCAGGAGGTCGATATTGCTGGACCCGTTATTAGTCTCCGCCTAAGCTAGTTGAGAAACTGGTCAACACATGTGCACTTAGACCGGAAGGGCACTAAGGAAGGAAATCCTAAGTTGTCATTAAGTCAAGCAGACTTGACACGGTGATGAGAAACTCATGATGTTGGCTTGCACTTGCTAGTGTTGGGAACCCCCGCGATATTAAGATTGGTCCCTCAACATCGCTAGATGATAGCTTACCGTGTCTGCCAAACACCCTCGCTATCATGCCCTTTGTGTTAGTCTCATTTCGGTCCCAAATGCTATTTATGGAAAGTGTTTAGATTTGCTCATTTGGCATATCTACGGAATGTAGAGATCGGCCTGAACACAATGGTGTTTGTCCCGTGTCCAAATTCGCATTCTAAGGACATTCCATATTTAGTAAGTTTCAAGCTTGTCCCAGAGACTAACTCCTGATACTAAGGGAGGCTTGGGGTGAAAGCCCAAAGCGTGTGTTCCTCAAGGGGGGGGGGGGTTGTGGGGGGTTCCAAATGTATAGTAGGGATAGTGGGTAGGTCGGGCATGGCCGACCAACCTGAGGCATAGTCTAGCTCCCGCTTGCGTGCCTGTCCTTGTTCTGCGTCCGGCTTGGGTCTAAGCCCAAGTTCCATTCCATGCTAGCTGGTGGAGTACCCATATCCTCACGTTAGGCCACCGGTATGCTGAAATAGCGCCAAACTCCGTTTGGCTCCGTTTTGCGTGCTGGTCCTGGCATTGGGATGCTGGTTGCTCTAGGACTGTTCCAAGTCGCTCCGGGCCTCTGTCCCTTCGCTCCTTGGGCTATATGCTCGGGAGTTGCTCCGCACCACTCCTTGGCGTCACGCTTGGGAGTTTGGCACCGTTCCTTCGTTCAGTGGCCCAAGGCTCTGAACCTCGGGTTCCTAAGGACACGTGGCATGGACACGTGGCATCTGTCACGTGGCACAAAGAGGGTTTAGGTTCCGCTTCGTGGTGTTATCCTATGGTAAATCACCATAGGATAAAGGGTCAAAACCACGTGCGCTACAGATATTTGGGGTTAAGTGTCCTTGGGTTTGAATAGTACTGGGCTAAATGACCTCCCAGGAAGTCTAAACTCCGGAGCTTACATTTGGTATCAAAGACGTCTTAAGTTCGACTCTGTTGGTTGGCTAAGGGAATCACACCACATGTTAATTGACATCTGGTACTCCTGCTAGGCTCAACCCGAGGGGTAGGGTGTCAAGAGAGTAAGGCTCTCAAGAGAGCTGCAGCTCCACTGAATAAAGGGATAGAACCAAACTTCTAAGCATAGAATCTAGAAACAAAGGAAATAAAACATAGAATGACTCCTGAATGTAGAACTTATATGTCCTTTCAACTATCTTTGGACATGTAGTATATTGTATATGGTATGTGGAGGGTTAAAGTTCCATTATATGGTTATCCTATGGTAAACCACCATATGATAAATGGTAAAAATCACATGCATTACATGAATGTCCTCATTGACAATTGAGCTAAGAGGAACTAACACATTTATTTCCACACTGAATCTACCAATTTTAACATTTTCATTTCTACATTAAATTTACCAATCTTTTTATTATATAAACTAACTATTTCATGTGAGGAAACTAATTAACACATTCACCCCCCTATATGAAGAAACTAGTTAGCGCACTCAACCCCCTCCCCCTCTAGAGATGCCAATGTTCTTATTAATTATTAAACTAAGAAGAATTAGCACTTTTATTTCCATATTGAATCTACCAATTTTTCCATTATGTAGAATTTCTACACTCAATCTACTAATCTTTCCATTATATAGACTAGTTATTTCATATGAAGAAACTAGTCATTGTGTAAAATTGCCACACTAAATTTACCAATCTTTCCATTATATAAACCATTATATGAGGAAACTAGTCTGTAATCCCTATGTGAGGAAACTCCTTTAGAAATGTCAATATCTTCATTAACAATTGAATCAAGAAGAATCAACATCTTTATTTCCACATTAAATCTACTAATCTTTCCATTGTGTAAAATTTCCATACTAAATTTATCAATCTTTCTATTATGTAGATAAACTATTCCATGTGAAGAAACTAGTTATCGTGTAGAACTTCCACATTGAATTTACCAATTTTTCCATTGTATAAAATTTCTACACTGAATTTACCAATATTTCCATTATGAGTTATTGTGTAGAACTTCCACATTGAATTTACTAATCTTTCTACACTAAATCTACTAATCTTTCATTATGTAGAATTTCCCACGTTGAATTTATCAATATTTCTATTATATAGACTAGCTATTCCTCACATATTTCCATTATGAGTTATTGTATAGAATTTCTATATTGAATTTACCAATTGTTTTGCTGAATCTACCAATCTTTCCATTATGTATAATTTTCATACTAAATTTACTAATCTTTCCATTATATAAACTAGCTATTCCATATAGTCTACAGTCCCATAATAGATACCTTAGAAATATAGGAATATATATTGCTCAAGGGTATATTATATTTTAAGTAGCCATTAATCAATAGGGTGAATAGATACCTTAGAAATATAAGAATATACCTTGCTCAAGGGTATATTATATTTTAAGTAGCCATTAATCAATGGGAATTAACTTGTACTGCAATCCATAGTGGATATCTTAAAAATATAAAAATATATTTTGCTTAATGGGTATATTATATTTTAGTTAGCCACTAATAAATGGGAATTGAACCCTCCAATACCACATATAGTACATTCTATTTCTCTCTCCTTAAACTAATTGGAAAAAGGGCAATTGCTTGATAAGAAAGCTTTTAGGGGCTATTTTATTTTTCTATATCCCCTAAAGTTCTAAGGATTTATGGTGATAATATATATACTAAATAAACATAAGGTAGAAACTTTTATGCATTTTTTGTTGAGCATACTCAACTCGAAATGAGAAACTCACATGTTTATTTGTACTTGCTAATGTTAGGAAGCCCCATGATATTAAGCTTAGTCTTTCATTGCTAAATGATAATTTATTATGTTTACTAAGACATCATCGCTATCATTCCCCATGTGTTGGTCTCATTTGGTCCCAATGGTTATTGCTTAAATTTGCTAGTGAGATAATGGTTATGTTGTCGACCAACTTAAAACATTATCTAACTTTCTATTGATTGTGTTTGTCCTTGTTTTATATCTAGCTTGGGTTTAAGCCCAAGCTCCATGTTATGTTATCTAGTAGAATACCCATATCCTTGAGTTAAACTATTGATATACTGAAATAGCATTAAATTCTATTTGACTCTATTTTGCATGTTAGTCTTGGCGTTAGGATGTTAGATGCTCTATAACTATTCTAATGTCAGTCCATACTTCTGCTTATTCACTTTTAGCTTTATATTTAAGAGTTACTCTATGCTCTGGTTATATGCTTAAGGTTTTAGCTCTGTCCCTTCATTCAAAGGCTTAAAGCCTAAGTGGCTTACAATGATTAATCCCAAAGTGGTTGATAGTAAAGATAATCTATTTATAAATAATAGCTTTGACTCAATTCTTAGAAATGATCCTTTATACTAAACTTATATTAGTATCTTGTTCCTTGAGACGTTATTCATTGAGATTTTGGAAAAGTTGTAGCATTCACTTACTACAGATTATTGTTAAATCCATTAACATTTGGAGTAGATTGAGAAGGTATGTAATTGAAGCATTGATATTGTTAGCATCTGTATTAGTGGAAGTGGCATTTAATCAAAATTTGGATTTTTCGTTAACATTTGTAGATGTTGTTGTTAGGTGTCGAACAACCTTAAGCATTATATAATTTATATGGAAGGGAATCTATGTGAAGTTGTAGATAAGAAGAAGTTGGTTGAGTATTGAGAATTTGCAATCCTAGACTAAAAGTGATTTTTTGTTTAAGACGAAAAATATTCCACAAATTTTCATGAAGTTTTCTAATGGTTGATTTGTTGATTATTTTGCCCAAAAACTATTTCATTTTCAAAATCTATTACAAAATAATGAAGGGGTTAGAGTTGCATCCCATTAGCACATGTGTTATAGTTGGTTTAACATAAAGCCTCATTGGGTTTATATAAAACCCTTCTTTCATATATTGAAGTAGTTTAGAGTATCCCAAAAAGTAAGATGCATATTTTAGTGATTAATGTTGAATGACTTAAGGTAAGGAAGTTATTATGATATGACTTTCAAGAAGTTAATCAATAGAAAATAGCTTAATATTTTGGTAACCAAGTGGAAAAACACTTTATGATAGTTTTTTCTTCTATAAGTAGTGCTGCAACTTTTGTGCTCAAGAGACTTGAGTAATATATATTTAGTCCATATGGAATATTGGCAAAATGTACACTTATGTCTTGTTCAAAAGTATAATTATTATAGCACTTGCAAGAAACTAGCTAAGAGAGCCTATTACTAGAGCCATAAATAAGCCATAGATATAGTCAAAGATCCACTTAAAATCTTTTCTTCCACTCATATGTGTTCTTACTTTCTGTTGGATATAAGCCTCCTATTACTGACTTATAGTCACTTACATAAAAACTAACATTTGTGAGTACTTATGCATTACACTAAGGGAGTAACTATCTTCATGTTTGGATCAAGGCAATATAGTAATTTAAACTCTTATACTCTCTTACCAATGCTTCCATTAAATATGATTCACTTGATTTTTATTATTCAAGTTAACAAGGAGTAAGCTATCATATTTGTAATGCATGAGGTTTTGACTTTATACTATAGTGAATTATTATAAGCTAACCATGAAGCAAGACCTAACACTTCCACATATATGCTAAATGTAACAAAGTTTTAAAGGTCTTGAACCATTAAATAAAGGGATTGAAGTCCCAGGTATATGGCTAAGGAGTGTAGAAAAATATTATAATAGTTCTAAAGCATCTAGAATCTAAACATTAAAACTAGCATGGCACATAAAATATAGCCAAATGAAGTTTAATGTTATTGATGAAATGTGAGTCCTTACCTTAAACCCTAAGTTTTATGCTTCAAATGAAATGATTATTGAAAAGTGTTCTAAATGAACAATTAGACATATTTGAATTGACTGGCTGGACAATTTTTCCTCTCTTGTTATAAAGACAATATAGTTGAATGATTGGATTGATTGTTGAAGATGACTTAGGATGGGAATGGTGGTGGTGGTGGTGGTAGTGGTGGTCTCAATGCGAGAAAATCAAGGTAGTTTTTACTTAAGAACATTCAAGGGGTTGTTGGGTGGCAGCAAGTTTAATAAGATGTATAACTTGCTGGTACATCGCTCCATCAAAAGCACAGAAACCATGCCATTACGTGTAGGGGTTGTATGGTCCAACATGCCATTCAACATATCCTTCAAGACCCACCCCGCAACATCCCAGCTGCAAGGATCACTCAGATTGGGGCATTTGTATATGAATCTCACAAGGGGAGGTAGAGTTGGCCAAGTTAGAGAGGTTCCAATCAAGCCACCATGTTGGAAAGCGTGAGGTGGTTTGCAACAAGAGTAATGTAAGCTAGGCTACTGTAGTTTTTCTGTACAACATGATGAACCACATGACAGGCAAGTATTGGAATCTCTACCAAAGCTCTGCTCGGGCTTGTGCTCGGAAGAAAAGTGATAGTGCTAAAACTCCACAATACTTTTAATACTTTACCACCCTTGATTTGTGGCAAGTGTTCTTGCATCAGCATCTGAGCAAGGTAGGCACCAACACCTGCACCATTGAGAAGCTGAAGATGACAAGGACGTGGAGGCCACAGGAGGAGGCAACAGTTAGGTGAAGTAGCGGCTGACGATGAAGATTCCGTGTCGATGGAGATACAGCTGCAGGTATGGTCAGGTGCTTACACTGGCAGAGGACAGAAGCAGTCCACTGCCATCCTTTCCCGATTAAGACTGCAATGCGAGGCTCCAGTGCCTGTTTCAGATATTTTAGACAATGCACATATGGCCACATAAGCAGCACTTCAAAAATACTAATTTCTTCTATTGCTAGCAAGAGGTTCATGCGGGTTTGAAACTAAGCAGAGAAAGTGGATGGATGAGGGGCAGCTCTTGCAGTCCAAGATGCGGACCGTTGCACAACAAGGAGGCTGCTGCAATTAACGACACCACCTCTGCAGTTGAACTCATCACGAATCTAGCTGACAACCAAGGCCTCTTGTCACTGGTGCGGTGGCTTAAACACAAGCTGCTTGAGCATTGTGGTGTTGCAAACTGCGTGGAAGATGAAATGCTCAAGAGCATTGCTGGCCATAAGGAATTCGATTGGGCCAATGGTGCAACCTTTGTGCGGCACATGCTAAAGAAACAGGCAATACCTTACTGGGAGCAGTAGGACAAAATCCTGACAATGTAGGGTGGCCAAGGCCAACTACGACAGACTCTTTTGCGACAGTGGCATTGGACAAATTCTTGAGGAATCACGAAGTGTCAACATGGCGGCACCAATTCTGGAGGCCACAACATATTGGTTGAGAGTGAAGGTAAGAGTTCCAACTTTGCATGCTGATTTTTGATGGTATTTTCCCTTTGCTATGGACTTGATGGCCTTCTTACATGCCTCCTCGGTCGGCTCATTTGGCACTCGTTGAAGCAAGTCACTTCATGTCCATCTTGTAAAGACAAACGCTTTATCGCTGCTTTGGGAAGGGGAGCAGTGGTGCATCCTTTTGACACTTGTGCATTGCACTTGAACACTTGGAATATCAACCACCCCACAAATGTTGCCTGGGAAAATGAATGAAATAGAATCCCAAGTCTATAATTCATGTCTGTCTTTATTTTGCAATAGTGAGCTTCCAGGGTGCTTTCTAAAATGCCAGGAGGTGCCTCCCTCTCCATGAACGAAGAAACCTTGGCAATTGACAGTTAGAAACTCAGCCGGTCAAATAAAATTCAAAATATTACCATTGCTGTGATCTGAATAACAATCCCAGCGTCCAAATTTCTATCTCCCAAACCAACACATCCCCAATCTCACAACCGTAGATAACTTTCAACTTCAGAGTTCTCAAGTGCTGTTTGAATGAGATCACAAGAACTTGGTCATATAGGAGCAATCTGAGCCGGAAGAAAGTTTTACGCACCATTAAGTCCATGGGAATTAATCTCCTGTAGGCTTCTCCATATGGTTGTAACATAGCCTTGTCCATGAGGAAAAGTAAGAACCCCACATATAATGCATTTTGGCTCTTGGTACAGTGTAAATGTATGGATGGACGTGTATGATGATATAAAGGAGAGGAGAGAGAGTACACTACCTTTGTACCCTTCATACACTTGAATCTACTACTGCAACCGTGATTGGCTGCCGACCACACGGACCTTCTTAGACACAGTGGAGGATTGCATAGCAGGTGTGGTGTACAGTTTTCGGTGACCCCAAGCCAGTGGCAAATTTGGTACGCATGGGCTTCTAGCACTTTAAAGACAATAGAGGCTCGATTATGGCCTCGGAGGTGGTGGCTTTTGCTTGGAGGTCTAGTTTGCATTGGGACCAATGTTTGAGCTCAGTTGTTCACACTGTGGACTTTACAGCATCTAGTTCTGCAATTCCATATCACCCAATTTCTTTTTTTTTTTCATAAATACCATTTAACAAGAAAAAAACATATAATGCTATGCAAATGTTCTCCCTCACATCCACAAGGTCTCCATCTCACACTCTGGATTTAATTCCCCCACTTACTGCCTTATTCGCTGTCAGGCTCCTCCACTACATGGCTCAAGTTTTGGAGGCTGAGTATCACGGTGTCACATCTCCAAAGCATTTTTCAAATAGACATGTAAGAACATAATCTATGGAAAAGGAAACAAACTTGCTTATATTGATTCGATGACAGTACTAACCATAACAAGGATTCTACCTTTCAATGTGCAGGGCATTGTTGAAAGAGTTCCACGCCCCCATTGGTTTCAAAAGTTCTGTTCTTGTCCCCATCCCCTTCCAACTTAACAAGAAATTCTTGGCATTTGTTTTACTGGAAGTAATTCCAGCAAAACTCTAAAGTATATTTTCAGCAAAACAAAAAAGAGGAAATCACTTTGTCTCATAACAATGATACCAAACCCTTACATTCTATTGGATTTTCAATGACGAGGCTCTTTATTTTGATGACCTTCCTCTTGGCAATGGTTTACACTTGCCCGGTATTTGAGTCGGCCAGGAAACATTCTGGTGTGGTTGGAGGTCCGGGTGATGAACCGCCATCAAACCTGCTTGTGTACCCGTTTAACGACTTACTAACTGGACATGTCTTGAGCTCTACCTACAATCGGGATGGAAGTTGTGCTCAAAGCGTTTGCCAGATTAGGGTTCTGCTCCGACTCCCTTTCGTGTGAAGTTTTCCCGCGCAAGATGACATTTGATTTTGACAATGCAGCTCAATCCCAGGCCCAGAATCTCGCGGCGGCAGCGGCGCCGGCGCAATCCTGGCTCAGTACACCATCGCCTGGTCGATTTGCTTCCGGCGCTGGCGGATCCGCGCCTGCAGCAGCGTCATCGCCTTCGCGCACAGCCTCGTCGCATCAACCCTAGCCATCACCACGCACTGGATCCTCGACGCCCTCCAGAACAAGATCATGGAGTGGAGCGCGGCCCTCTTCGCCGTCGATCTCCTCCACTACGTCGCCGTCGGATCGCCTCTTCATCGCGCACCACATCTATTACCTCATGGCCTAGCGGACAGGGTATATTCCATCCTCTCCCCGGTCTTCACACGCTTCTCAAGTTTTACGTATGGGGGCGACGAAAGCACAACGTTCCAATGTGGCTGGCTTTCTTGTGGATGATCAAAGTTGGAGCTGGCGTGGCCGGGAGATTGCTGTAAAGGCCCCAGATCTTTAGAAGCCCACGAACGAGGGGACAAGAGTGATCCAAAACTCGTAAGTTTCTCTAGCTTGAGCAAGGAAACAAGGGAAGAAGCGCAATGGGAAGCGCACCTAGTCGAAGAGGGAGAATCCCATGTCTTCGTCTTCGCTGGCTTCCTTCTCTTCCTTCTTTTCTTCCTCCGCTGGGGCTGGGGCGGCGGCGGCGGCGCCACCAGCCGCTGGAGCTCCACCACCGCTAGCGAACGCTGCTCCGCCAGCGCCGCCTCCAACAATCACCTAGATCACCAACACGAAGAAGTGAGCGACTCAAAACGAGCAAACTAAACGAAGAGATCAGTTAAGAGCTTGCTGTCAGTGTAACTATGACATAAAAGAAACCTCATGGACAGAGCGATAGCCAAAAACTGGCATAGCTCATCGGTCTTTCGATTTACATCACTCAGCAAACTCGATCTAGAAGAGAAATCTAGCACCATGGATTGAACCATCTGCCTGGAGGACACAGCAGTAGCTCACCACCTAAAATGATGCAAGAGAAATCTACCTGGGATCGACGAGAGATTATCTCATTCACAAGATCAAAAACCTCTGCTTTTACCAGGACCCTAGAAACGAAACCAGGCAGAGCGAGCGATCGCTTACCTGGAGAACCCCAGCCGAGGGTGTGATGAGCGCGAAATCCACAGAGACGGCACCGGCGCCCGCGGATTGCAGCGCCAGATCGCGCATCTGCTTCTGGAGCTCCAGCGGATTCGCAGCGCTGCCTTCTAGATCGCCTCCCCGTTGCTTGGCGTTCCAAGAGCCGCCAGTGTGCTTGCACACGAATGTAAAGACCGCCATAGCCGCCCTAGGGTTAGGTCAGAGCAGAAGAGAACTTCAATTTGAGTCATATCTAACGGCCCAGATTTATTCAAGGAGGCGCTTATATCTACACCATCCAATGACAAGAATATACACCAGGAGCGCTCCAACGCCCGCGCCGCCGACGACCCAAAGGAACTGCGTGAGCGTCCCCTCGTTGAAAAGAGAGATCCTTATGTTCATCCCAAAGATCCCAGTGACGACGATGAATCCACTCACCACCAGCGTCGCGGTCGTGAGCATCACCCCCATTTGCAAGAGATGGTTTTGCTTGTCGTCCAGCATTATGTTGATGTAGTCTTCCGTGTCTTCGACGTAGTCCCTGAGCTGCTCACAAGTTTGCAAAGATTGGAATCTATCTCTTTGGAGACTAAAGAGAAACTTACAGTTGAGAGCTTGTTGAGTGTGCCATCGATCTGGACGAAGTAGGCCTCGAGCAGCATCTCCAGCTCCTCCACGTCGAGGTTTTGCTTTGGGTGGTTGCTGTGGTTACTGCTGCTCTTGTTGCTGCTCCGGGAGCTGCTGCTGAGTCCATCGCCCTTGTGAAGTCCACTCAAGGTTTCTCGCATGGCTTCAAACGCGGTTTGAGCTTCCGCTTTCACGTCGGGCCTGGAAACGTCCAAAATTCAGCGAACACCGCAGTGAAAGGAAACTTTCTTACACGAATTGGTTCTTCTCGGCAGCCTGTCTGTCATCGAGCCTGTTGAGAGCAAGGATTAAATCAGAACTTAGTTCTGATTTAAGACCTACCTTTGTTCGTTCTCTTCAGCATTGTCTTTTTCTTCCTCGTCCATGTCATAGGCAGGAGGCGATGGCACTCCATCCAGCTGCTGGCGAGATAGCTTATCTGTCAAGTACATTTCAGCCATGTCTCCATCATCGTCTAACAATTGCTCTATCTCATCTCTGACCTTTGAGATTCAAAATCACGAAAAAGAAAAGAAAAAATCACCCCAAAGCGTAAGAAGCATCTAAATGATAGCTCTTACCTTCTGGACACGCCCTGATATGGCAACGAGCCGAGACTTTATCAATCTTACACGCTCGAGATTGAGTGTGCTGATCTTCGACGTGAGCTCGTCCAAGGCAGGATATGCTTGTTGTTCCAGTGCATTTGTCTGTAAGAAAACAATTAATTCAAATAGCGAACCCGGAAAGAGCTTGAATCACCTCCGCATCAAGGCAACTACAAGCAGCCTCGAGACAAGCTTCCAGAGCTCGAAATTCGAAAGGCAATACGCTAGGCCCGCCTTTGTTCTGGAGATCATTGCTAAACTTGAAACTGGAACCTTCAGGAGCTTCTAATGAGATGGAGGCGTCGATGGATCCGTTAGTTTCATCATCCTGAGATGGTCTCGATGGGATTTCGGTGTCGCTCATCCCACCACCACCATCCCCTGGAACCTGGAAAGTTTCTTACGTATAAGAGAAAGTACGAGAGAATAAAACTTCCTTTTCTTACCTGTTGTCCCAGAGCGTTGTAGTGAACTGGAAGCCGACCTCTAAGCTCGTTCACGAACGGAGCAACGAGAGGGTCCTTGGAATTGAGAAGCAGGACCTCGTGAGCCGAGATAATCGCCTTGATGTGCTCTAGATTCACGACGATGGCGCGCTCCCGCCCCAAAATCGTGGATGGATACGACAGCAGCGGGTCCAGAATCCTCAAGTCCCTAGCCGGCAGCGATGTTCTTCGCATTATCGCGTGTTTACCGGCCTCGAGGCGCTGGACGCCGGAGCTGTTGATCACGAGCCACATTCTCACCCCCATTCCTTTCTTGCGCATTCCCATGGGCGTCCGCCCGGACGCCGCCTTGAATTCGGCATTCTCGGCGGCGATCGATGCGTCCGCGCCGCCGAGCAGTGGCGTAGCTCCTCCTCCTCCTCCTCCTCCTCGATGCCGCAAATGCTGCATAGCACTACTCTACCCCGAAAAACCCTAATGCTCTGTCTACAGCAAAATAACGGGGTTAGGGTTTGTGGTCCCTTCCTCTCTCGCGAGGCGCTGGGGGCGCCGATCCTCTGGCGATGGCACACGATGTCATCGTCTGTGACAATGGAACAGGGGTAAGATCTCGAGATTTGGCTCCAGCGCTCGCAGCTGTGCATTCTAGGGAGGAAATCCGTACTTGGTCTCTCTTTCTCCTCTCTCTCGCCTTCTCGCCTTGGTTTCCCTGCTGCATTTGAGGCACTGCTAGTCGGGATAATCCGTGCTCTTGCTTGCTCTCTGTGAGAATCCGTGATTTCTCTCAGGACGATCTTCCAGCCGCATTTTCGATTTATATTTGTTCTGTTGGCTTGTTTGGGCTCTCCTGAAAGGAAACTCCTTTCTAGATATCTTTTCCTGGTTGGGAAAGAAAGACAAATTTATTGTGTCTCATACACGAGCTCTTTTCGTTCCAGAGCGTCTGCTGGAGAGAGAGATAAATACCACCTACAGACTCCAGAGAGATTTATTCTTCCTCCTTGCTGTCCGGAGTTTTTGTGATCTTGATATCTCATTAGAAAGTGACTATTATTCTTCGTGCAGTTCATCAAATGCGGGTTTGCGGGTGAGAATTTTCCCACTGCGGTTTTTCCCTGCATGGTTGGAAGGCCAATGCTCCGGTACGAAGAGTCGCTCACGGAGCAGGAATTAAAGGTATAGTTTGCTTCGTCAAATTTTTCTTTTCGTTCTTTTAATCATGTAAGAGGCAGGACATAGTTGTGGGGGATGCGTGTACAGAACTAAGACATCAGCTTGAGGTATCGTATCCGGTGAGCAATGGCATTGTACAAAGTTGGGAAGATATGGGGCACGTCTGGGATCATGCATTTCAGAACGTTCTAAGAGTAAGTTCCACGGTTCAAATGTTTTTGTGGCACGTCTATGATGGTGAAATATTACAGATTAACCCTTCGGAGTGCAAAATATTGCTTACTGATCCTCCACTTAATCCTACTAAGAATCGCGAAAGAATGGTACGTTCTTTTGAACCTGGTTTCTAGCCATAACCAAAGGTTTTAATCAGGTTGAGACTATGTTTGAGAAGTACAATTTTGCAGCTGTTTATATCCAAATTCAGGCCGTTTTAACACTCTATGCCCAAGGTTCTTTGAGCAAAGACCTTACGTTAATGTACTGTTGTGTTTTCTTGAATGAGCAGGATTATTAACGGGGCTCGTAGTTGACTCTGGAGACGGAGTTACACACATTGTAAGTATCAACTTCTACTTTATCTTTCTCGTTTGTCATCTCGATTGTAACTGTAACCGTGGTGCTAGGTACCTGTTGTAGATGGGTACTCGTTCCCTCACCTCACAAAACGCATGAATATTGCAGGGCGTCATGTTACCTCCTACCTTATCGATCTTCTGCTCCGTAGAGGGTAAAGCTGACTGCTTTTATACTAGTTCATTTTAGCTTGGTGTTTCTTTTTCTCCTTGTAGGTACGCTTTTAACAGGAGCGCGGACTTTGAAACAGTAAGGGAAATGAAAGAGAGGCTATGTTATGTCAGGTTTGTCAGCGTGCTAGATCACGAGCTGATTTCTAACTAAAATTGTTGTCTTAAAGTTTTGACTACAAGCGAGAAACTCAATTGGCACTGGAGACAACTATTGTGGTGAAGCAATATACGGTTTGTAATTTGTAACCTGGGGTGAACTTATAAAATCTGTTTGTTTTCAGTTGCCAGATGGACGAGTCATAAAGGTAGGCGCGGAACGCTTCCAAGCACCAGAAGCGTTGTTCAATCCGGTTAGCACTGTTACCTTTGCTGGTATTCACGTTGTAACTTTAGAGAGTTTTGTCCAGGAACTGCTGGATATGGAAGGAGGAGGACTTGCCGAGCTTGTATTCAGATGCATTCAAGAAATGGACATTGACAATCGGATGACGGTAAATCCTTTTTTGCTGTGTCCTTGAGATTTTTACTTGTGGTAGGACTGCAGCTTTATCAACACATTGTCCTAAGTGGAGGAAGCACAATGTATCCTGGTCTACCTAGCCGGTAAGTGTTTCTATTTAGAGCTCTTGATGTCAAATGTACGGTTTCGTCTCCTTTGGCCAGGTTAGAGAGGGAGATTCGAGATTTTTACCTCAAGACAGTTTTGAAAGGAAATAAAGAGGGTTTGAAGGTGAGGGTAGTCTTATTGTCGTTTCGTTTCTAAACTACAAATGGTTGCAGAAGTTCAAGCTTCGAATTGAAGACCCTCCCCGGCGGAAGCACATGGTTTACTTGGGTGGTGCAGTTTTAGCTGGCATCATGAAGGTACTTGAAAACATTTTACTTGCTAATTCAACAGCTCAACCGCGCAGGATACATCTGATTTCTGGATTACAAGACAAGAGTACGAAGAAGAGGGTTTTAGATGTCTTCGCAAATGTGGACAGGCATAGAGAAATCGTTGTAGGCTGACCCAGGCTTGAGTGCTCGCCTTGTCCTTCGAATCTGCGAGGGAGTCTTCCGTTTGTGTACAGCATTTTCATATCTGTATGTAACACCTTTTTGCTTGTAGTTCTGGCAGAACTAAGAGATTCGTCGGCGTTCGACACAAACGTCATGCTGATTAAACTTCACACATGGTCAAAACGTCATGCTCTTGTCTAATCTGTAAGCTACTGTTTTGTTTATTTCTGAATTTACTGGAAATAATCCGCTGTTTCTCTCAGTGATGGACATGACCGCTTGCGCAGGCTTGGCTTTAACTCGCGGCAACCGTACAATCATTTGCCTGATATATATTTTCGTTGGCAACCGCAGTTCATAATCATTCTCACAAAATTCAGCTGCAGATCCTTTGGAAACAACGCAACCAGGTCTTAAATCCCTTGGAAACATGGTAGAAGTCGTCCAGAGAATTCGCTTGGTCAATCGCTTGCAGCGGGGTTTTTCTACACGAGCGGTCGAGCCGAGCCGAGCAAGGAATCGTCGTCACGCAATATAGATCCTCGTAAGTTTCTCTCTTGCAATTTGTTTAAGTTGGTTTTCTCCTCGTTGATAAGGCATTCATGAGCTTGGTGAAGATGCTGCTTGATTGTGTGGCTGTTAGAATGCATGCATCAGCAATCATCCTCCTGATTTACTTGCTCCTGCTCCTGCTGCTAATGCAGGTAAGCTGCTGGAATACCACCGGCCGACCCGATCGTCTCCATTTGCGATCGCTTCTTCTCAGCTCGCCAAATGATGCTGCTGCTCCTCGAGCCAGATGCTTCAGCATAACGGGAAGAGAATTGTCGCGGTCGAGAAGAACGGCCCAGGCACAGGTTGAGAGGCAACATGAAGTGTCAAAGTCGCGTGAAGATCCGGTTTCGTCACTCGCTCAGCTCACCACCGCTTACTACATGCAAACGAAGATTGGTACGCCTCCCAGGGAAGTCCTTCTGTTGGTTGACACCGCAAGCGAGCTAACTTGGGTCCAGGGGACGTCGTGCACCAACTGTTCTCCCACCAAAGTTCCGCCTTTCAATCCGGGGCTGTCGTCGTCTTTCATCTCCGAGCCTTGCACCTCCTCGGTGTGCCTCGGCCGCAGCAAGTTGGGATTCCAGAGCGCTTGCAACCGGTCCACAGGCTCGTGCAGCTTCCAAGTGGCATACTTGGACGGAAGCGAGGCGTACGGTGTCATCGCCCGGGAGATTTTCAGCCTGCAGAGCTGGGATGGAGCGGCGTCGACCCTGGGGGACGTGATATTCGGCTGCGCAAGCAAAGACCTCCAGCGTCCGGTAGACTTTTCGTCGGGAACTCTGGGACTCAACCGGGGGAGTTTCTCGTTTCCCGCTCAGATTGGGAGCCGGAGTAAGAGCGGGCTATCGGACAGGTTCTCCTACTGCTTCCCGAACCGAGCAGAGCATCTCAACTCGTCCGGAGTTATAATTTTCGGGGACTCGGGAATTCCAGCGCACCACTTCCAGTATCTATCTCTGGAGCAGGAGCCTCCAATTGCGAGTATCGTCGACTTCTACTACGTCGGCTTGCAAGGAATAAGTGTCGGGGGGGAGCTGCTCCACATCCCACGCTCGGCATTCAAGATCGACAGGCTCGGGAACGGTGGAACTTATTTCGACTCTGGAACGACGGTGTCTTTCCTGGTGGAGCCGGCTCACACAGCACTGGTGGAAGCGTTTGGACGCCGGGTCTTACACCTCAATCGAACGAGCGGAAGTGATTTTACAAAGGAGCTGTGCTACGACGTAGCTGCCGGTGACGCGAGGCTACCAACGGCTCCGCTCGTCACGCTCCACTTCAAGAACAACGTAGACATGGAGCTCCGAGAAGCGAGTGTGTGGGTACCTTTGGCCAGGACGCCGCAAGTGGTGACCATCTGCCTGGCGTTCGTGAATGCCGGGGCGGTCGCGCAGGGCGGAGTTAACGTGATTGGAAACTACCAGCAGCAGGATTACTTGATCGAGCACGACCTCGAGCGCTCCAGGATCGGCTTTGCTCCAGCGAATTGCGTCATGGATTGAAAAGCGGAAGAACACACCAACTTTGCATCATCAAACTCTTTCGACAAGGGTCTGTATTTTTTTTTTCTCTCTTTTTTCGAGTTCGTAGACTAGGAGGTTTTAGCTGCTGCGTTGGTTGGATTGGCCAGAATTGTTTTCCTAGAGGTCAGTCCAGTTGCAGCTCCCCGCGTTTAAGTTGCCGAGGGGGGGCAAAGTTTTCAACATCGCACAAGACTCCTCTCACAAGGACGTGTTCGTTCTCGTCCACCATAGTTTGGAAAAGAAAATGATAATATGAATTCTCTCTTTCTGTTAAATTTTCATCAACAGTATATTTTGCAGAGGCATTTAATTGCGAAGCTAGATGACCGTGCGTGCAAGTGTGCAAGTGGAGACGAGGTTGATTCGGGCCGGACGTATCGAATGGTCCAATCGGGTGCATGTTGAACCGGGTGGTACGCCAGGACACTTATATCTGGACGTCTGCTAACTAGGCGTACCTCGTCCAACCTCATGTCACACAAAGATTCTCATAGAACAGACATCCTTTTGAAATTCTATATATTTCTATGAAATTAATTAGTGTAAACTATGGACCATCTAATTAAGTTTGAACTTAGTCTTGGACCATAATTAATATAGTTCTTCCCATATTCCAACATACACATAGAGTTAGAGTTTAAGTTATATATATATATATATATATATATATATATATATATATATATATATATATATATATATATATATATAGACACACCCACATATATAACTATGTATATAAGGAATAGTTAATAGATAAAAACTCAATGTAGGTGTTAGCAATAGTTCTCATCTATGTAATTATCTATATAAGGTCCAAGTGTTTGGTTATGGTGTTCTTTACTAATATTACTTTAGTGGGATTTTGATAAGTGTTAGATTGAATTCAATCCGGAGCACTTGCTCTTTTATATATAAGTTAGTGTTTCAGGCTAATACAAATATGCACATTTTGGTATTCTGAGCTCTCATATCCATACTTTTTTTAAAAATAATTTTTTTACTTTTATTAAATATTATCATAATATATAAATATGTATTTTAATATATTATTATTATTTCTAGTAAATAGTTTTATAAAATCTCTTTGTTATTCAAGCTCTGCAATTGAATCTTGTTATATGAGAGGAAGACATTTAAGAATTAGTGATAATGAATATTGTCAAGCTTCAACAAATATATTAAATCAATGGTATAGAAATCCATTTCAAATGAGGTATAGAGAAAGCTCTATAAATCTTAAATTTGCTTTATTAGTAACAAGAAGAAGAACTCGTAATCTTATAGAAACTAGAAATGATATTTTAGAAGCTATAAAATTTATAAAAGAACATTGTATTACACGTCGTAGTGGGGGTTTTGTTACACTAGTAGATCGATCTTTATTTTTATCAGTAGAAATAAGACGTACTGAACTTTCACAATTAAATTTGCTACAAGACTGTCATTTTATATGATTTTGATATTCAAAATTATTTCAAAATTCATTGTTAAAAAAATTTAAGATAGTAGAATGTTATAGTAAAAACGGCATGCAAAGAAATGAAGTAGAAAAGGGTCAGATTTAAGCACAAAATGCCATTGGAAACCATAGCCATTGATTTATGATTGTGAAGGAAAGAATGTGAATGAACTTGAAGGATGCCCCCATGGTAGAGTAGCATCATGAGCTCCATAACCACTTCATGAAAGCCATGAACCACTCCCAAAGGTCAATGGGCAGACTCATATTTACTACATCAGTATTTTTTAAAAATTTGATAGGGATATAATTGTTTCTTTTAAGAAGTTTGGGCTCGCTAAGCTTTTCTTTCTCCTTTGTCAACTACCTCAAGGCATTCACAATCACCTTTCTTCCATTCTTTGCTTGTTTATTATATTTGTTTTTCCTCATGTGTGTGGCAGGCAAGCACTAGATGCAATGGGAAGTTCAGAAGCAATTGCATGAACAACTTGCAAAATTTATCTAAAAACATTTTTCTTAAATAGGAGCAAAGATACTCCAGACATAAGGTGTAGGAGAAATACCTACAAAGTATATTCAAGAAGTAGCAAATGATGACCTCTCTAGCCATTTAAACTCTCATTTAAATTAAAAGAAAAAATAATATCAAATCCATTTTAAGGGCAAAGGTGAAAACATTTCATTAGAATCCTTACATCCTATTGGCTTATGCTCCTTACATTGTGTCTGGCATATCTTTACTCCTATTTAAGAAAAACAAATATAATAGACAAGTAAAGAATGGAAGAAAGGTGATTGTGAATGCCTTGAGGTAGCTGACAAAGGAGAAGGAAAAGCTTAGGCAGCCCAAACTTCTTACTAGAAACAATTATATCCCTATCAAATTTTTAAAAAGATACTGATGTGGTAAATGTGAGTTTGCCTATCAACCTTTGGGACTGGTTCCTCACGTTGCTAGAGGCAGTGTATCCACTTTAGAAAATTGGTATAAGTGTAGTATGTGTAGTGGAGTAAGTTTTCATCAGAATAATAGAGCATGTATATACACAATAATCTAGAATTTTAAAAGCTCTTATGTTTATAAGTAAAATATGATTATGATTTCCAAAATTAACATTTTATGAATTTGAGTATTATCAGTATTATAATAAATAAACCTCATTCCCAAGACTAAAACTTAGTATATAAACTATCAAGAAAAGTTATAGTCACTATAGTTTTCTTGTTCTCCTTGAGCTCCTTGAAAGTTTGTATAGAAATGGTTTGAAAGAAAGTCATTGTTACTTGTACTTATTCCCCTCATTTCATATCAATCTCCACCTCCATCCTTAAATTTTACCAACAGTCCACCTTCATCTTCACATAATAATCCTCTCTCTATTGGGGGCTCTAGTGAAGTTGAACTAGAGCTCCTTATATATATGAAATTTTAGATCATGTTACTAGAGAAGCTCTAGTGCTTCAAGAGTAGTGCCATATATTTCTGCAAGATCTTGCTTTTGATATGGCAGGACTACTTGCAAACACATAATGGTATTATATTTGGTATTTAATTTTTCTTATGTATGGATGTATAATAGATTTAAGAATGAGTTATAGACACATACCCATTATCCCAAAGCCCCAAAAGTAGACCCGAAAGAGTGCTATATGGAAGTGGTCGAAGTGGAAGCCAAATGAGTATAACATTATAGCACACGTGATTTTTACCCTTTATCCTATGGTGATTTATTATAGAATAACCATGAAGCGAAATCTAAACCCTTCATGTGCCACCCTTTATCCTATGGTGATTTATTATAGAATAACCATGAAGCAAAATCTAAACCCTTCATGTGCCATGTGTCACATGCCACATACCATATGCCACGTGTCCAAAAGATAGTGGTATGGAACCTGAGTTTTAGAGCTTTGGGCCACTGAACAAAGGAATGGTGCCAAACTCCCAAGTATGGAGCCAAGGAGCAATGTGTAGCGCACGTGGTTTTCACCCTTTATCCTATGGTGATTTATCATAGGATAACACCACGAAGCGGAACCTAAACCCTCTTTGTGCCACGTGACAGATGCCACGTGTCACATGCCACGTGTCCATAGGAACCCGAGGTTCAGGGCCTTGAGCCATTGAACGAACGAACGGTGCCAAACTCCCAAGCATGGAGCCAAGGAGTGATGGAATCGAACCACGGAGTAACTCCCGAGCATAAAGCCCAAGGAGCAAAGGGATAGGGGCCCGGAGCGACTTGGAACAATCCTGAAGCAACCAACATCCCAATGCCAGGACCAGCACGCAAAACGGAGCCAAACGGAGTCTAGCGCTATTTCGGCATACCGGTGGCCTAACGTGAGGATATGGGTACTCCACCAGCTAGCATGGAATGGAACTTGGGCTTAGACCCAAGCCGGACGCAGAACAAGGACAGGCACGCAAGCGGGAGCTAGACTATGCCTCAGGTTGGTCGGCCATGCCTGACCTACCCACTATCCCTACTATACATTTGGAACCCCCCATAGCCCCCCCCCTTGAGGAACACACGCTTTGGGCTTTCACCCCAAGCCTCCCTTAGTATCTGGAGTTAGTCTCTGGGACAAGCTCAAAACTTACTAAATATGGAATGTCCTTAGATTGTGAATTTGGACACGGGACGAACACCATTGTGTTCAGGCCGATCTTTACATTCCGTAGATATGCCAAATGAGCAAATCTGGACACTTTCCATAAATAGCATTTGGGACCGAAATGAGACTAACACAAAGGGCATGATAGCGAGGGTGTTTGGCAGACACGGTAAGCTATCATCCAGCGATATTGAGGGATTAATCTCAATACGCGAGAGTTCTTGCCAAGCCAGTGCAAGACAGAGCAAAAGAGAACTAAGAGCCAGGCCGAGAATGCTCAGCTAGAAACACATAGGAGTTCCTACCTTATGTTCATCTGGCTAAGTACAGATGCTAAGCCCAGTAAGCTAACACTTGGACAAGAGGGGCTAATAAAGGGAACCAGCAATACCGACCTCCTGCCATCGTGGCAGTAAGGTAAGAGTGTCCGTAAGGACTGGTCGACAGGTAACTTTTGATACCCGAAGTCACATTCGCGACAAATGGCACTGGATCATGGAATGACTCCCAAATGTACAACCCAAGGAGTGAAAGGATAGGAGCGCAGAGCAACTTAGAACAGTCCTAGAGCATTCAATATCCCAATGCCAAGACTAGCATGCAAAACGAAGCCAAATAGAGTCTGGTATTATTTCAGCATACTGGTAGCCTAACATGAGGATATGGTACTCCACCAGCTAACATGGTGTACAATGTGGGCTTAGACCCAAATCGGACGCAGAACAAAGATAAGCACGCAAACGGGAGTTAAACTATGCTTTAGGTTGGTCAGCCATACTTGACTTACCCACTATTCCTACTTGCCATTCATAAAAATCGAGCTAAGCCTTTAGCGC
>NW_003314293.1:100811-144946 GCF_000143415.4 Selaginella moellendorffii | reverse complement strand
CACCCCCCCCCCCCCCCCCTCCCCCCCCCTTACGCCTCTACCCACAAGGATATAGAGAGAGAAGCCAGAGGCCCCAACCCTCATGAACAAAGAAATTAAACCTGTTGGTAAGGTTTAAATAAACTATTATAAATAGGTAGTTAAAGTTGTTTACACAATCACGCCCTTTTAACAGAATAAAAAACATCGACAGAGAGGCAGATGATGTGACCAGTCGATAGTAACTACCCTATAACTAAAGATTTCACTATGCATACAAAGTGCCAAAGCTAGTCTTCCTATATTGGCCTAAACTCAAAGATCAATAGATGGACAATATTAAAGTTATAAACAATGATATTTTAGAGACTTAATTATCAGTGAATAAAGCTTAGTTTAGAACACGAAAGTATTCCAAGTAAGTTATCATCCGATAAATGAGTATTAGAGTACAGGAACCACCAAAATCACTATAGTTGGAAAACAAGGTATTACTATTCAACAAAATTTAATAGCCAGTGTATCATCAAGAAAACTCAATGATAAAACTTAACTACCAAAGATTATAGATAGCATGCTAAACAATTTAGGAAAGACAACTCAAAGAATACAAAATATCATTGACTAGCAAGCAAAATGTTCGCAAATGTATGACCCGAAAGAAATAATATCCAATCTATCAGAACTAACTCAAGCAACAATTAATAGAATAGAATGAATGCGGTAAGATCAACAAACACTCATTCATGTTAACTATTGCACTATCCAATCTAAATAGATCCTAGTCAATAATACGAAGGAATCAAAGTAAGTATTAGCAACATCCTACTGATATCTCATCTAGAGTAAACCATAAAGAATATGTAGTAATGCAAAAAGCCAAAAACAATCAAAGAGAATAACTAATTATCATGAAAGATCATCAATTATCCCATCAATGAATAAATGCATAATCATCATCGAAGAAAGAATCCACCATTCCGAAGAATAACAAATCATTCTATATCAATAATAATCAAGCAAAACTTTTTGGCAAGAATAATCAATTATCCTAGATGATAGTCAATCATCACCAATGATTGCTAGATGCAAATACTAACTTTAACATCGAAGTTATGGAGTTAAAATGCCTTCCATAACAACTTCTAACAAATGGAGCAATGAACATGAAAATTCAAGGAATCAAAAGCTTGAAGAAGTCTATAGCCAAGTCTTGCCTAATAATGATCATAAATTTCACATGAACTAACTTCAATGTTAAAGAAGAAATTATAGTATAACTATTAATATCCTCTTCAACACATCCATAAGTTAAACTTTATAATGCTAAAGTTAATGAAGAGTATATTTGTATCAATCCAAAAGCAAAGCACAACGAAGTTATGCTCAATAAGTGATCATTTAATCAATCCTCCATGAATTCATTTATAGCAAAACGTAACTCACTTCATAACAAGCACAAGAAGAATTATTAATGATCAATATATCCCAACTCAAATCCAATAAGGATTCAAACATTCCAATATTGATCACTAACTCTTCCCCTGGTAAAGCTAGCATAGTCCACGACTGAATCATCTTTCAAAGAAAAGTTAAAACTCAACCCCTACTAAGCAATCTTATCTAGAACACAACTAACTTAACTTGCCACTTAGTTCATTTGAACATTAATACAATTACTAATTAGCAACTGTATAAATACCAATAACATAAAGCTACAACCAAACTATCAATACTATCTTTATCGAAAGATAAAGATATCATCCAGCATTATTGAGGGACTAGTCTCAATATGTGAAGGTTCTTGCCAAACCAGTGCAAAACAGAGCAAAAGAGAACTAAGAGCCAGTTTGAGAATGCTTAGTTAGAAATGCATAAGAGATTCTACCTTATGTTCATCTGACTAAATACAGATGCTAAGCCCAGTAATCTAACACTTGGACAAGAAGGGCTACTGAAGGGAACCAACAGTATCAACCTCCTACTGTTATGGTAGTAAGGAAAGAGTGTTCGTAAGGACTGACCGACAAGTATCTTTTGATACCCGAAGTCACATTCCTGATAAACACGTTTGGATTAAAAGCTCCAACTTGAAAAATCGAGAGTAGGAGTGGAACTCCCAACTAAGGGCTCAAGGAATGAGCTCAATGCAAGCAATAAGTGAGTCTCTAGAAAAGGGACATAAGAAGATCAACACATGACGCGTAGAAGTGCCAAGATGGACCCGAGATGGACTCGAGATGGAGTCCGAGATAGAGTCTGAGATGGATTTGAGATGGACCCAAGATGGAGTCTGAGATGGAGTTTGAGATGGACCCAAGATGGAGTTCGAGATGGATCTGAAATGGAGTCTGAGATGGAAACGAGACTGAGACCGAGACCAAAACCGAATCTAAGACTGAGATCGAGTCCAAATCCGAGACCGAGGTCATAGGGGGGGGGGCTACAGAAGTATAATAGGGAGAGTGTGGGGGTTGGACCCCAGTGGAGTCAGTTTGGCCAGAAACGGCTAGTGTGACCCAGAAAAGCTATGCCCATGTGTTGGGTGATGATATATCCACTGAGGAGTCCAAAGCTAAAGTGAATATAGATAGATAAGTGGGGTAATTTGGTGAAGTGTTCAAGAGTCAACTCTAACTCCCCCAAGAGATTAAATGGTTGATGCTCCCAATCCAAACGTGGGTGGCACTACCTACTTGGATACCTAGTGTAGTTCAATGGAACCTCGCTTTAGCCCCATGGCTAGAGCACCTAAAGGCAGAAGGTGGGGAGAGTACCCATGAGGCTCACATAGGGCCTCAGTGTTCTGAAATGTTGTCCTAAAGTCTTAGACTGTGGAAAGGAAGAGGAGCAATCCTCTAATGTAGTGACCAAGGATGCAATCACATGGTGAGGAAGTACCAGAGGACAGTGGGATTTAATGGTTAGGCTTGTGGGACTTGATTCAATGGCAATATTAGCGAACATGGCCATGGACAGAAAGGGTCTTGATGGGGACCAAAAAGGGATATTGAGGAAGGCTATTCCTCATGTCTGTAGACATTCTAAGGATGCTAAAAAGTGGATCTGGGATGATTACTCATGGATAGATGGCTTAGTCTTTGAGAGACAAGACTGTGATGTAGGTGGTGTTGGAACACTAGTGTGATAAAGGTGAATGGGTATGGTCTTAGTGTAATGGGGTAATATGTCGGTGGTACCTTTGGGTGTAAATTATGGGATCAGACACAAAGAGCATTTGAACCAAGTGCAAAGGTTAAGTGGCATAGATGCCATTTTCAGGGCTAGCAAGCCCCAAGTCCAGAATAGAACTTATGGAGGTTGTGAGTGAGACTCCTCTAAGTGGTTGGAGGTGTGGTTAAGTGACTAAAGTAGAATGGAAAATTTAGTCGCTTACAATTTGGTATTGGAGTTATTCCTTATTCTAACTTTTATTGGAGGTAAAGTATACCACCACTTGTGTTGGCATCGGAAGGTCCTAGGAGTGGGCATATCCTTGAGTAGCAGGTTGGGAGGACATGGCTCTCTACTATAGTTTAGATGTGAACTTGTAGGCAATATGGTGGATAGAAAATGGCCAATAAGGGAATGACTTTGGGATCTTTAGAATAATATAAGGTTTCCCTTAGAGAGTTGAGGATATATGATCTAGATGAGCATTTGACTTAGCGAACTAGCTAATATAGTTATGGTAAACAATTACAGTTGGGATCATGGGAAAGATAGAGACTCTAAAACAATAAAGGAGTTACAAGATTATACTTATATAGTTGAGGTTGGTGCTCATGAATTTGAGACCTAAATTAATGATCGTGGGAAGTCAAATACAGATGAGGACACAAATCCTTGAAATGGTAGCTGGGGCTACCTTTTATAAATATTGGAACAAACCCAAAGAGTTGGAAGGGTACTTAGAGGATGAGTTGGTATTCTCATCATATGGATAGATAGTCCTAAGGGGCAAAGGTAACCTATAGAGAATGGAAAATAATCAAGTATTAGAGTAACACTTGCAAAGATAGTCGTTATGAATAAGATATGAATATAATAAGTTATATTCTAGCAAGCTGGCACCTCAAAAGTAAGACCTCAAGGGTTATTAAAATCAGCAAAGTCTAAAAAGTTGGATAACTCAAGTGGAGTCAAGGAATGGTCATAAAGAATTGGTGAAAGCATTTGGACTAAGGTGTGTTGTACCTTACGAGGGATGGGGAAGATCATAAAATCCAAGTATGGGAACAATGTGTATCTCATTAATAGCAAAAGATACCATACTAAAGTTGTAGAAAAGGTGTTCTCAAAAGAAAATAATTTTGGCTCAAAGTTGTGTGTAAACACTATAGTGTAGTGCTAATGGATAGTTGGTATGAGAAACAATTCTGATGGTTTTGGCAAAGACCTAAACACAAGTGGGAAGTGTCATAAAAGTAGGTTTGTGATGCCAATGGTGTGAAAACACCAAATGTGCCAAAGTGTAATGCTTTGAGGTCAAGTTGGCGGGTTCATAAGAACCTTTTACCAAAATAATCCCAATGGAAATGAGAATGGCATAGTTTAAATTGGAAGGCATGTGGTTAGAATGTGGTGACCCAAATAATGATGGAGATGTAGAAGGCCAAGTTTGCCTACTCTTCCACTGGGACACGGCCCATAGACCTGACCACTAAGTCTCACTGTCCTCTGGGACTTTCTCATAACATAACCGTATCCTTGGTCACCACACTAGAGGACTACTCCTCTTCCATTCTACAGTCTGGGACATTGGGACAACATTTCGGAACACCGTTGCCTTATGCGAGCCTCGTGGGTACTCTCCCCTCTTTCTGCCTTTGGGTGCTCTAGCCATGGGCTTAGAGCAAGGTTTCATTAAGCCATGCCAGGTATCCAAGTAGGTAGTGCCACCCACACCTGAATTGGGAGCATCGACCACTCGATCTCCTGGAGGAACTAGAGCCGACTCTTGAACACTTCACCAAGCTATCCTGCTTGATAGTCCATATTCACTTTAGCCTTGGACCTCCTAGTGGTTATCCTATCACCCAACACTTGGGTACAGCTTTCCTGGGCCAAACTGGCCTTTCCTGGCCAAACTGGCTCCATTGGAGTCCTCCCGCTTATTATACTTTTGAAGCTCACTAAACCCCCCAGGGTCTGGGAGATGAATGCTTTGGGCTTTCACCTTCTCAGACTCGGACTCGGACTCAGACTCAGACTTGGACTCGGGCTTGGGCTCGGTCTCGGTCTCGGTCTCGGTCTTGATCTCGGTCTCGGTCCCGGTCTCGGTCTCGGTCCCAATCCCAGTCTCGGTCTCGGTCTCGGTCTCAACTTCGGGTCCTTCTCAGACTCCATCTCAGATTCCATCTTGGGTCCTTCTTGGACTCCATCTCGGGTCCATCTCGGACTCTATCTCGGGTCCATCTCGGACTCCATCTCGGGTCCATCTCAAACTCCATCTCGGACTCCATCTTGAGTCCATCTCGGACTCCATCTCAAGTCCATCTTGGGTCCATCTCAGACTCCATCTTGGGTCCATCTCGGACTCCATCTCGGGTCCATCTTGGACTCTATCTCGGACTCCATTTCAGACTCCATTTCGGGTCCATCTCGGGTCCATCTCGGACTCCATCTTGAACTCCATCTCGGGTCCATCTCGGACTCCATCTTGGGTCCATCTTAGACTTCATCTTGGACTCCATCTCGGGTCCATCTCGGACTCCATCTTGGGTCCATCTTGGACTCCATTTCGGACTCCATCTTGGGTCCATCTTGGACTTCATCTCGTGTCATGTGTTAGTCCTCTTATGTCCCTTTTCTAAAGACTCACTTATTGCTCGCTTTGTGCTTATTCCTTGAGCATTTCATTGGGATTTTCACTCTCGCTTTTGACTTTTCAAGTTGGAGCTTTTAGTCTAAACGTGTTACGCTCGTTTGGCATTCACTTCGGCCACTACCACGTGGCACCCTTTCGGCTCCACTTTGGGGCTTAGGGATTTGTATCTCACATATTCATCAATGGTTTGGCACTTAAGGTTTACCATGCCTTGTCCATCCTCTAAGGAGTATAGTCCCTCCAACTTAGAGACTCATTAGACCACTAATAGTGGTCCTTCCCCTTTTACTCATTTAGTTCATGTTAAACTTGTTAGAGACACCCTCTCTATTTCAATTTAACTACTCATTCAACCTCTACCAACATAACTATCGCACTTTGGAACTTTTAATTTTGACTTCTCAAAGTCAATTTCCTAGGTGTCTCCAACATCTTGTATTGCACATGTTATGCAAACTCTATTTCCCTATCTTAGGACGTTTTTTACTTGAGGGCACCATCATCCTCTCTCTTATTTTTTACCACTTTAAGCATTAAGTTCTATTTTCCATTGTGCTGTTCACGGCTTTATCATTTGGCTACCTTACCATTCCCTCCCTTGAAGCTTTCACTTTTGCCAAATTAGAGCATTTGGGAATCCATCTTTGAAAACATATTTTCTTTCCCACAATCCATGAGCATTCAATATATAAGTGTTCCTTGCTCAACTTTGTTGTTTGGATTTCTTCCAATGATTCCTATAGCCCAAACTTGGCCACCAGTCTTTTGCTCCTATCCTTTGATTGTTGCACAAAGCAACACAAGATCATTACCACCATGCTCAAGGTATTATTTTGGTTCCATAGCAAAAGCTTTGCTTTGCCAAGTCTAGGGGGTGTACAGCCCTAGTAAGTCTCCCCAATGTTTTCTACTCTAGGCTCTATCCATAACTCAATCTTGCAACTCACTTATAGGTCCTTTCTTAGAGACTATTTTTTTGAACTCACAATACCATTGTATTGTTGTAGTTCATTTCCCTTAAGTGTTCTTCCCATTTGGTCACCTTGACCAAGCCACACTATTATCAATAGTTTAAATCAACACTTTGAATTAAGAACTTTATTCCTTAGGTATTAAGTCTTCTAAACTTTTAAATTGTTGACCATGACCCTAGGGGCATCCCCCACACTTGGTAGTGTGCCCAAATTAACCCTCTGACCAAAGGTCCATAGCAACTGAAATTGAGTATCCCCATCTTATTCACCACGTCTTTGATGCTACTTGCACCTAAGTGTTTAAGTTAGATATGCTGAGCTTTCACACTAAACAATCTAACTGTGCATCGCAACCTTGGGGCATCCCTCACTCAAGTTAGTCTCCTTATTGAGAGTCCATGACCACCGAAAAATGAGTGTCCTTATATTCCAAACCATCATCATGCCCTAGTGAGTTGAGACTTAAACCTAAACACTAGAGGGTTGGGACTCGAACCTAACTTCTATATATGCATCTATGAGCAGCATCACCCAAAATGCCTGACATGACTCCCCACGTCAGTGCACCAATTTATACTTAAAGCACGTTATGGATCATAGTTTAGGAACTTAGTTCTTCTACACTGCTAAGTCCTTTCACTTAACAAGTCTATGATTATGCATGGACTCCTCTATGTTTAACCCTATGAGCCACTCGTTTTTTAAGTCAACACCTTTAACTAGAGTCTTTGTTCCCTCCGAATTGCCAATCTCACTTAGCAAGTCACTTGATTAGCATAACATGGTTTCATGCATAAGCATGAAAGTCCTTAACTATCAACTTTCATTCAAAGTTATCTCTTTAAACACTCAAGGACAACTTTCCCAACCTTGATAGCCTTGCCTTATGGTAAGTGCCACTTTGATTTTGCATATTCTATAAACGTTTTACACTTGTTTTTCTAGGTATTAATCTACCTAGAATTGTCTTTGGGAATCTTGAAGGGACTTTGTCCATTAGTTTGTTAAGGCCTCTCCTTTCGCAAGCTTTTTAATTGCTATATGGTCTAACATAAACAATTCCATACTTTAGACTCTCAATGGCATCACAGTTGCTAATAATAAAAATGCGTTCGAACACCTACTTGATTCTCCACTCCCAACTTGCATAATTATCTTTGGTTATGCCCTTCAATTTCTGTAGTTTGGTTTTATCCTTTTACTATTTGCTTTTTGGCCTTACACCTTCTTTTTAATTATTCTCCTCCCATCTGAGAGGGTAGTTTTGCACTTTCTACTATGCATTAGTAAGTATTCTTAAAGATGAACCTACTCAATAATTTAGGGAGTGGTTTTTCAATTTGAATATGCTCACCTTTTAATTATACACACTAGGATTAATGTCGCTATGCATGGGCCTCTTTATGCCCATTGCTAGCCATGCCTAAATCCCTTTTTGGCTCTATTTAATTTGGATAGATAGACTTCTCCCGTCTCGCAATCTTGGACGTTAGATAGCACTTTCTATCCATTATTTACTAGGGACTTAGTCCCTTGTGCCTTATCTAATGCTTTTATAATTCCAAACACCACTCTCTATTGTTTTAGAGCATTTTGATGTCCCAATGATGGCTTTCCTTGGCAATAAGCATTTTCCTTTATAATATTGACTTACTATATCTCAACATAAACAATTTATCCCCTTTATCTTAATAAGAAGTCTTGGGTAATTAACTTCTACTGATCCAATCAATTATTTTGCACATTTTGCTTACTTGCTTTATAATTATCAAGTCCTATAACTTATTGTTGGTGCATGGACAAAAAAGGGACTTGGTGGGGACTATAAAAGGGATTTTGGGGAAGGTGGCTCCCCTTGTCTGCGGGCATCTTAAGGATGCTAAGGAATGGATCTTGGATGGTCACTCCTGGATGGATGGCCCAATCGTTGAGAGACGGGACTGCGATGCAGGTGGTGCTGGACCACCGGGGGTACCAAGGTGAATGGGCATGGCCTTAGCGTAATGGGCTGGTATGTCGGTGGTACCTTGGGGTGTCGGTCTTGGGACTAGACATGTGGAGCACTTGGACCAAGTGCAAAAGATGAGTGGCATGGATGCCATTCCCAGGGCTAGCAAGTCCCAAGTCCTAAATCAGATTAAAAGGAGGTTGTGAATGAGACTCCTCCAAGTGGTCGAAGGTGTGGTTAAGTGACTAAAGTAAGATGGAAAAATTAGTCACTTACAATTTGGTATCAGAGCTGTTCTTTAGTCCAACTTTTATTAGTGCTCAAGTATATCACCACTAGTGTTGGCATCGGAAGGTCCTAGAAGTGGGCCTATTTGTGAGGAGTAGCAAGTCGAGAAGACATAGCTCTCCACTACAGTTTACGTGTGAACTAGTACGTGAGATGGTGGATAGAAAAGGACCAATAATGGAACGACTTCGGGATCTTGGGAACAGTATAAGGTTTTCCTCAAAGAGTTGAGGATATGATCTAGATGAACGTTTGACTCAACAAACTGGTTAATATAGCTGTGGTAAACAATTATAATTGGGATCACAGAAAAAATAAAAACTCCAAAATAATAAAGAAGTCACAAGATTATCCTCATATAGTTGAGGTTGGTGCTCATGAATTTGAGACTAAAATTAATGACTGTGGAAGGTCAAATACAGAAGAGGACACAAGTCCTTGAAATGGTAATCGAGGCTACACTTGATAAATGCTAGAACAACCCAAAAAGTTAGGGGTGTACTTAGAAGATGAGTTGGTATTCTCATCACATGGACAAGTAGTCTGGGGCATAGATAAGTAAGCATTTAGACTGAGGTGTGTTGTGCCCCACCAAGGTTAGGGAGGATCATAGGATCCAAGTATGAGAATAGTGAGTATCTCATCGATGGCGGAATGTGCTATACTAAAGTTGTGGGGAAGGTGTTCCCAGAAGAAAACAACTTTGACACAAAGTTGTAAGTAAACTCTATGGTGTAGTGTGTGAGACACAAATCCCTAAGCCCCAAAGTGGAGCCGAAAGGGTGCCACGTGGTAGTGGCCGAAGCAAAAGCCAAACGAACGTAACATGTTTGGACTAAAAGGCTCCGACTTGAAAGGTCGAGAGTGGGAGTGGAACTCCCAACAAAATGCTCAAGGAACGAGCATGAAGCGAGCAATAAGCAAGGCTCCAAAAAGGGACCCGAGTTGGAGTCTGAGATGGAGTCCAAGATGGACTGAGACGGAGTCCAAGATGGAGTCCGAGATGGACCGAGACGGAGTCCGAGATGGAGTCCGAGATGGACCGAGATGGAGTCCGAGATGGAGTCCGAGATGGACCCGAGATGGGGTCCGAGATAGAGTCCGAGATGGACCGAGACGGAGTCCAAGATGGAGTCCGAGAAGGACCCGAGATGGAGTCCGAGGTCGAGACCAAGACCGGAACCGAGACCAAGACCAAGACTGAGACCGAGATCGAGACTGGGACCGGGACCGGGACCGGGACCAAGCCTGAGACCGAGCCCGAGTCCGAGTCCAAGTCCAAGTCCGAGTCCAAGTCCGAGTTCGAGTCTGAGAGGGTGAAAGCCCAAAGCGTTCGTCTCCCAGACCCTGGGGGGTTTAAGCTCTATTTCGTTAAAGTGGGATTTATTCAGTAAAATGGGACTAGGTACAAATTTTCAAATATTTGAAAATGACGTGAAATTATATGTTTTTTGTCCAGGGGCTAGACATATCTGGGGCATGGTGACTAGTGCGGTGACTTTGTGTCCAGACTGAGTCCACTATTTGTTTGTTCATTGAGCGTGTGGTGAGCTTTCCAAGATGAACATCATTCCTATTAGCCAGACATATAACTTAATGGTGAGAACATTTAGATATTATTCAATGTTATCTTTTTCTAACGAATCTAATTGTGAAGGTGTAGCAAGAGGCATTGCTAGTCTGGAGAAGTCATTTAACTCATTTGACCCTTACTGTATTTTCATGAAACTAAATAACATTCATATTATTAAGGAATTTCTCTAGTACCTTTTTTTTACGACATAGAGGCTTGCATTTCTTTCAAAGGTGATTTAGTAAAAGGCCTGAGGGCACATGCCATTCTATTTCACAGACCGGTATTAAGATATACTAGTGCAAAGGGAAAAAGGTATTTGGTGATCAAGTAAATGGCATGAGGGCACACGCCATTATAAGCCTAAGCGCTAGTGGACACCTCCTTTTTGGTGTCACGCCTCACGCCATCACGCCATGCCATCACGCCTCCTCTGATTCAGATTTGAATTGTTCACCTTGAAATAAAATACATTAGAAACTTAGTAAAGGAATATTAATGAATCTCACCTTGAACCCGGGTTATGAATGCTCTTGCTGCATCTCTTGCATGGTCTGGCAAGGTGATGGTGGCACTCTGCTTCCGCATCCAACCATGCACAACATTATCCACCGATATGCTCATGCTGGGATCCCTTGGATTCAGCACCCATCTCTTTTCTAGGCAATCCTTCGTATATCCGGAACTTGGCTTGAACCACTCCACAGTTACATTGAAGGAGTTAGTTTCCACGTCCTCCTCTGCATCAGTGATGCAGCGCCCCACCCATATCATTTGTTTTTTATTACTGGGTCTGACAAGCACGACCATTCCTTTGCAGACCTATACTAGATTGAATGCTGAATCCGGCTTGTTGTTCCTCGGCCCACAATAGTGATCCTCAACATCATTATCTGTCACTGCATTTCCAGAGGACATTGTTCCGCTACTATCTGGTGCTCTGGGTTCTGGCCAAAAGGACTCTTCCAATTCTTCATATACAACCGGCCCATTTTGGATAGCAGATATAATCTTCTCCCAGTATTCGAGCAAAGGCTTGCACCTCTTAAAATAGGATTCTCCACCAAACACCAACCCCCTCTTCCAGAAGGCAATATGCTGTCTAATCCCGGCCACTATACTTTCCTGGTCTTTGAGTCCATCCGGGTGCATCGGCCGTGGGGAACCCTAAGGAATCATAGGTTCCCCAGTTATGGGATCTCTCTTGAAGAGTTCAATGCTGTCCACTGGCAGCCACACTGTGTCCCATTCTCTCATCTTGTACCTCATCACTGGAGCACCGTCACGCATGCTGAAATGAAACTGAAGAGGCTTGGAGTGGCCAATCAGCGTTTCGGATCCGTCCCTGATGTAGCCTTTTACAAACCCCTTAAAGTCTGGAACCTCTGTCACAAATGCAGCTTCAACAGTGCCTTTGATGCAATTTTGGAATTCATCGCAGAGTTGTGGGAGGGTGAGGACATTGGATTGCCGGAGGGACTCTACCAGGTGACTGAACATGGCATCGACGTCTTCATGAGTGTGCCCAACCATGAGAAAGCCAAGTGTAACCATTTCAAATATGCCTTTGGCAACAAGCATTGCCAAGTACGCAAAGACGTACATGTTTTTTTTCTCACTGCCAGCATTGTCTGTTTGGAGCAGAAGATGGGGTGGAAGGCCACATCGGCCGCAAGAACTTCCTTGAGATTCTGCTTCGTTTGGATGAGGCTGTGCATTCACCAGGCGACCAGCCTCGTCGGAATGGCATGAGGCCTCACGTGATAACCCTACAATCTGACGGCCAACATATTCACTGGGATGGCATAGGGCCCCATGTGATACTGCAAGCCTTTGCTCCTCCTCCAGCTGAACCCTGTATGGGGTTCGATCGACAAGGGCCTTATGCAAGGGTTGGCCGTTCAGCTCAGTCTGCGCACTTTGCAAAGACCTTAAGTGTTTTGCTAGGGACGCAATCATCATGTTTGCACCCCCGCCACCCCATAGAGGTACAAAGAAGTTCCCATAGTTCTGGGCACCATGCCCATGAGCGATTATGCCAAACAGAGACACAGGCAACTGCATGGATGAAGAGATTGCCTTGGGGGTAGGATTGAGTCGAGGTAAGCATGTTTATTTCTGGTCCATTTTGTCGTGGATGATGCAGAGGTAAGAGTCAGGTCTCTCCATGGAGAGAATCTTGTTATGATAATATGCAATCTGCAGCTTCTCTGCTCGATGTTGTGGTCGAGCCGCCTTCTAACCAACGTCTCTCACTCTTGAGCGCTGCAAGAATTCTTCGACAAAGCCATTTTGATAGCAGTGCACTCGTCACACTTTGAAAAGCTGGAGTACTTTCCTATACTCACATCCCTGAACCTGTTGCTCCACAATCTACTAAATCTAGATTGGCTCAACTTCCTATATCCATTACTCTGGAGTTCCAGATTCACATCTTCCAATATGGCCCCCTTGGTATACATGGAAGGGAGAACTCGTTGGGTGTCTCGTGTTCCATCTTCCAAGAGGCAGGTTTTATGTGGTTGCTACTCGCTACATGTCTCGACAAACCTCTTGAAGATTGCCTCTCCATATACAACATGACCCCTGGTTTTGTGCGTACCGTCGTTCCCATGGACTGCCTGTTGAACCCTTTGTTCCTCGAACTCAGTTTTGATTCTGTAAAATGTGGTTCGAGGGACTCCATAAATGATTCTCCATGCCTTCATGCAGACCAAACCCCTCTGGAAGACCATGCCCCCCACTTGATGTTCTGAAGCATCAACAGATGACCGTAATGCCTCATACACAAAATTGCGAGCTGCCTTCCAAGACAATGTCTTGTATCTTGCTCTCTCCTCTTCAATAGCATCCCAATCAGCATGTTGATAGCACCTCCTCTTGCAACAAGCAACTATCGAGACCATTCGAACCTCCATCGCCATTTTCTGCCTTTTCGGTTCGTTGCTCAGATCCCTTTGGCTGTGCTTTAGGAAGGTGTACTTTCTTTTCCCATGAAGAGATGTTCTATCATCAGTTGTAGTGGTGTTTGATTGTGAATCCTTCACATTCTCAAACACTAAGTGCCTCAATTTCCACCGCACAATGCTTCCAATAGTCAGACTGTTTTCTTCTATGTCAACAACCTCTAAAATCACAACTCCAATATCATCCCAGCCCAATTCTTGATTAGCAACCACATCTCTTGGATCGACAACTGTGGCTAAGCCCTCAGCTACCACCTCCCCCTCGGGGTTGTTTAGAAACACCTTTGCCTAAATCCATGTAGCACGGTTCTTAAAATCCACGGAGGGAACATGCATCGCACTTGCGCTGTCCCCAACATCTGCTTTCTTCTGAAGATTTTTCAAGGCAACAACAACATTTACCCCGACGACCATCTCTCCTCGTTCAATAGCGACCACATTCCCATCAAAGACAGTCTCTACTGATACAGCAACATTTCCTTCCCCAAGCCTTTGACAGTGTATAACAAAGTTCCGATCCATAGACACCAGGGTCCCTTTTGCAACTCTCTTCCCACCATTCAAAATGTAAACCTTTTCCCCAACCCTGAAGGCCATTCTGAAAGTGCAGAAAAGAAGTTAAGACCATACAAAAAATGATTGGAGAATGGCCTAAATCATAACATACCAAACAACCTCAATAGCATGAGGCCACATGCCATTATTCAAACATGCTATTGACACCCACGTGAAATTTCGCATTCACAAAATTGGCATGAGGCCTCATGCCATCTTGATATACACACAGCTGCAGGCAAGTAAAAACATACATGACAATACGCTAGCCATGAAATTGCAAGGGCCCAAGATGGCATGTGGCCTCATGCCATTTCTAAATGTGGTCCTAAGCCATTCCATGGTGAACATACCAGGAAGCACAAGTGCCGAATATCAAGAGGAAGTGGTAGCCACACCAAAGACAGTGCCGCTCGCAACACCACAACTACTCGTAGCGCCACTCGCAACACCGCAATTGCTTGTAGCGCCGCTCGCACAAACTACCACTCGCATAAACTGCCGCTCGCAATGGCGCTCGCAATGCCGCAACCGCTTGTAGACGCATAAACCACAACTCACAACGCCACTTACACAAGCAGCGCTCACTGCGCTCAGCGGAACCAAGAACACGGCGCACAAAAATGATAGACCTAGGAATGAGTTCGAGAATTCAAAAATAACACACACTTGAACGTCACATCAAATCCTCTGACAAACCAAATCTTATGATTCCTCTGACAAATTTCAAACTGAGTAGCTTCTAGACTTTGCTGTCGGAGGTTGAACTTTGTCACATCATGTCCTTGCCTCGATCCAGCTATGCCATGTCAGTGATTCGAACTTTGCCATGCCGTGTCAGTGATCCGCGCCAAGATTATTTGCCGTGTAAAGGAATAATTATGCTGTGTGTGTACGTCCATTTATGGCAATATAAGGCCACACCCCATTCAAAGAATAATGCTAGTCGAGCATTTTTTGGTGCATTTTTGGGTTCAAAATTGCATGAGCCCACACGCTATAAAGTTTACCTGTACCAAAAATAGAAACAGCTTTATTTAGTTGGGAATTTAAGTGGTTGAGGCATTTTTAAACTTACAAACACATGCCCTACTTACATTCCTTTGGTTGCTTAAAATTCAAAAATATTATAAACCTTTCTTTTTGCATTTTCAATGTTTTCAATTATGGTTTTTGATTTTCGCAGGACCAGCCTAGTAATTTGCATCCCGTCATGTTTATAGCTAGCTTTCGTTTGTCCCCTTCGCTAGCCTGAGATACATCTGCTCGGCATCTGCCTCTTACAGCATTTGCCCAGAAAGGGTATCTTTCTTCACGCAGCATTTGCCACATGTTTAGGGTTTAGGGTTAGGGTTTAGCAATTCAGTAGCTTGATAAACATGCAAATACAGAACTTGATGCAAAATCCTTTGATATGTCACAATGCCCCTAGGACCATAAACACATTTCAATAGAGAGGGTCCTTTCATTTCATAACTCCTTACGTAGATCTTGGTGAAACCAGAGTTAGTGAAGTTAGTTTCTTGTGATCCCGCATCTGATTGTGATGTCCCTTTGCAGTGCCGATGGAAAGGTCAATGCACACCAAACTGTAAAATCTTGGAGCAAAATAACGGTTGGATCTGTGGCAAATGCCCCTGAAACATTGTAAGGCTCGTGTGGTCTCATGTGGTGTCTGATCGAGATGCTTTTTTGCAGGGTCGTCAAGAAAGACATTGTATACCATTCTGTAAAATCTAGTTGCGATCTAACGGTTGGATCTCCAAAAAACTCAAAAACATCTCACGCGTGTCAGAATATTCTAGGAATATACTCCTATGTGCCCTTGAAAATGGCATGCGGCCCCACGCCATTCAAGATGACGCCAAGCATTTTTTGGTGCATTTTTTGGGATCAAAATTGCATGAGCCCACACGCTTGAACGTCATATCAAATCCTCTGACAATTTATTTAGCTGAACATCTGGCATTTTTGGAAATACAAGATGCTTTGGAATATCCAATCATGCATGGTATAAATATAGCGAGGGTATTAAATGATATCCCAATCATGATCTTTCTTTTGGATTTCGCGTGCATGCAGTCCGAGGAATGATGACGTTGCGGATTTCTTTTGGATTTCACGTGTATGCATGCGCGCGGCAATCCAGAAATTAATGGTGGCGCCCAAGTCCGAGGAATGATGATGTGGCAGGATTACCAACCGTCGTGACATTTCGCGCGTGTGAGGTTAGGTTTTGCATTTTGCTTCATACTCGCGCTCGCACACTCGCGCTCGCATCGCGCTCCCACTCGCGATCACGCTCACATTCGCGCTCATCTACCTTCTCTACAGGTTTCTCGTGTGCATCGGCGTCCACTCGCGCTTGCATCACACTTGCGCTCGCATCGCGCTCGTGTGCATCGGCGTCCACTTCAAGACATACCCAGTTTGTAACTTCGCCGCCAACTCCGCCGCCCACTCCGCCACCCACACGCAGCTCACTTAGCGTCCCGGGAGATTTCAGCGGCACTCTCCAACTGTAAGTGGCAGAGTAGCCTTGCTACTACGATCCGCTGCACACATAGTGCACATTCGCCAGCGAGTCCGGCCTCAATTGTCACGCCTCCATTCGGCTTCAAATGGTAAGTCTTTTAGGCCAAGTAGAAAATGGCATGAGGCCACATGCCATTCAGTAGCAACATTAACATGCACCGATTGGGCTCTCGAGTGCAGTCCGGTTACAGATGGCGTGTAGCCTCACGCCATCTTAGGATGCAGCCTCAAGACATCTGATGTAGTGGTGAATGGCGTGTGGCCTCACGTTATTTTCAGCTGCTAGCTTTTCATCTATCAGCTCTAATTGTTGTGCATTTCTGAACAGGCGAGGAATTGCGTTCTTTTTCCAGCCACTGTCAATGTGGATGCAGAGAAGGGGGAGGAGCTCACCAATTGGACTTTCGGGATGGAAGGCAAGGATCTGAGGCTGTACAACACAGATGGTGGGAGAAAAGAATGCATGGGGATCCTTATCCAAGTGACAGACACTCCATGCAGTTCCATGCAAGAATATGGACTGGCACTTGTGGTAGAGACAGCGTCCGCCTTCAAGATCCACCTTGCACATCCTAGCGGCTTCCCGAAGGGGGGCAGCGGCTATGAGGAATTCCTAGAGGGAGCTAGGGAGAGGTTGTCCAGGAGGCCCACAATTTCAAAGACACTGTGGGTCTATGAAGATCACATGGAATCCACGAACCTCACCTACGGCGATGTTCAAAAACTATATTCCAACATTGAGCCGTTGAGAGTGCCTCTAGTTCGCGAAGCGAAGGGGAAGGGGGTTGATCTGGAAACTACCCCGAAGCAGAAAAGGGTGGTCAAGCTCAAGCCGACGTCCGACTCTCCTGCTCCAAAAAAGAAGCTACTCGGTGATGCCATTACCTCGGGTTCAAACACTACACCCACCAAAAAGAAGAGCCGCAAAGAGCAGAAAGAGCAAGAAGAGGCAGCAAAAATCGTCGCAGATAATAGTACTTGTTACTATTCCAACAAAGTATATACAATCGACGTGAGCCGTATCGACATCCAAAGCAAATACAACCACAGGCTAGTATCTGATGAGTGGGTGGAGAAACTGAAGCAGAAGATGCTGGCAAGTCCAGTAACACCCGACATCGCAGACGTGATCCCCTACTACCAAACAATGAAGGGTGAGACGAGGTTTCCAGACTTGATCAATAGGAAGGTGTTGGACGATCAGAACATCCGGTTCTATGCCGTCTCCGGGCAGCATTCTAGCTTGGCGATGCAAGAGATAGTTGTGGATATTATGGTGGGCGAGGAGGTGAAGAAAGTCTTCAAGACAAGAGTTGTCCGCCTGATAAAAGGCAACTCGCTGTAAGGAACCGACTCCCCGAGATGTCGTAGGCTAAAGGATCCCCAAAAGCTTGACCGAAATGACAAAGAGTTCATCGGATGGGACCAAGTCGAGGATCGAGTCCAAGACCGACTCTAGGACCGAGCTCGAGATAGAGTCCGGAATCGAGTCCGAGACCGACTCGGGGACCGAGTTCGAGTCCGAGTTCGAGACCGAGTTCGAGACGGAGTCCGAGATCCGAAATCGGGTCCGAGACCGAGTCCGAGGTCGAGTCCAAGGTCGGGTCCGAGATCGGGTCCGAGATCGAGTCCGAGATCGAGTCCGAGACCGAATCCGAAGTCGGATCCGAAATCGGGTCCGAGATCGAGCCAGAGACTAAGTCCAAATACTAATACAGGTCAAGGGGTGAAAGCCCAAAGCGTGCGTCTCCCGGGGGGGGGGGGGGGGGGGGGGGGCTGCAGGGGGTTCCAAAAGTATAGTAGGGATAGTGAGGTCCAGGAACCAGTCTTGAAGGAACTCTCCAGTGGTGCTTCCAAACTGACTTGAGGTTGAGACTGGGGCCGAGAAGCCTTGGGTGGGAGTGAGCATGGGCCTGAGTGGTGCCGGAGGGGCCACCCAGCGAAGTGCTCAAGAGCAGCTCCCACTCCCGAAAGGGAAACCGACTGCGGTGCTCCCGGCTCAGGTGGAGTGGTGCCCCACTTGAGTACCTTGTGGCTCATTGGTCCTCGCCCTTCCTAGGGGCTTGGGCCTTCCCTTCGGGAAGGAAGTGGGGGGGTAGAGGTACCCATACCGGGCCGTTAGGCCACGGTGTTTCGCCCTGACGTCCCGAAGCAAGTGCTGCACCCAAGACTTGGGATTTAGAGGGTCCCATGATCAAGTCTTGTGGTACCAAGGGGCGTTAGGAATCTAGAGGCTTGGTGTGCTTGGCTGTTTGTGCCTGCGGGGAGTGTAGCCGAACCTTAAGTCCAGTCTAACCTGGGGAGGGGGATTGGGAGAGATTTGGGAATCCGTAGATGGATGGCTAACACTCCGTTGCTCGTGCAGTAAGTAGCTAAAACTAAGTAGGACCAAGTAGGAGCTGGTACCATAGGCGGGAACCTTGGCGAGGGAACTTAGCACAAGCCAAGGCAGAGTTCGTCGGATAGACGAGGTAAGCTGGCAAATTGGAAAGGAAAAATTTGTGGCTTACAATTTGGTATCGGAGCCTCTTCCTCAGTTCTAGCGAAGGATAGAGGCGGATTGCTGGGAGATGGCAAGGGTAGGACGAAAGCGAACACAGGCAGAGACGGAACCTCCTCCAGAGCTGGAGCCTCCGGTCGAACAGGAGGCTATGGATGAGGAATCCTTGCATGAGGAGGACTCCAGTGAGGCAACTTCCAAACAGGAGTCTGGTGGTGAGGTTCGGTCGTCCAAGGCTCGATTGGATGTTCTAGAAGGACAATTGGCACAGACCAATGCCCTGCTAGAGACTCTCGTACGCAAGCTAAAGCGTGATGAGAAGCAGAAGAAAAAGCGAAAGACTGCGGATGCTGGCAGCGTAGAAGGTGCGGACCCTTCGGCAGGGACTGAGGCAAAACCAGACAAGGTCGAACAGACCGAAGTGGAATCAGTCCCTCAGGTAGTTCCCAAGTACAAACCAAAGCCCCCACCAGTCTTCAAGGGAGTGAATGACTATAAGGTGGTGGAGGATTGGTTTTACGATTTGGAGGACTACTTCCGAGCGTTACGATTACCGAGCTCGGAGAAGGTCCCATGTGCAAAACCATACTTGGCAGATAATGCCAAGTCTTGGTGGAGAACAACAAAGGCCAACGAAGGACCGGTGGCCACTTGGGAAATGATGAAGGTGAGGATCCGCGCAACTTACGTTCCTCCGAATGCTACTCTGCATCTAAGGGACGAGCTGAGTAGGCTGAAGCAGACCAGAACCATTCAGGAGTATGTGAATGGGTTTATGGCAAAGAGGATACTTGTCACGGACATGGGGGATATGTATGCGTTCCATGCCTTCATATCAGGTTTGCAAACCTGGGCTCGCGGCGAAGTAATGCGGTGGAACCCAACCAACTACAAGGAAGCGTTGGATGCGGCCATCAAGGTGCATTTCAACGATAACCTGCAAAAGGGGAACACGACGGGGTCGGGATCCACGTTTAGCAAAGGGGCCAAACCAAAGGGAACGTTTAGCAAAGGGAAATTCAAGAAGAGTTTCTCTAAGAATGAGTCCTCGGGGTTCTGGAAAGGCAGATCCGGTGGCCAGCGAGCGAGTACGTGGGGGAGTCAAGCGAAAAGAGACAAACCCACGGATAAGAAGGTCAAGTCGTATAGCAGTGTGGGAAACAACGTATGCTACAACTGCGGTGAAGCGGGACACTTCTCGAGGGAATGTCCCTACCCGAAGAAGGCCAGAGCCAATATGGCCATCAAGTCGGGTGAAGTCCAAACGGAGGTATGTGATCCAGTCCCTAACTCAAAGTTACTCATTACACGAGCAACTTTGGTAGAGAGTCGTTCGCGACATATACTAGCCCTTCGAGGGAAGCTCGGAGGTAGCTTTGTTAAAATCTTTATTGACACGGGTGCTTCGGATAATTTTGTAGCTGCAAACATAGTCCGGCAAGCCGGACTAACGGTGCAGCGGCTAGGCGAACCAAGGACTATAGAGTTTGTTCAAGGTAGCCAAAGCACCGATGAGGTACTTCGACAAGCGAGAGTCGAAGTGGGGACTTGGAAGGTGGACATGGATTTCACCGTGTTAGACATGGCGGGATTTGACGTGATCTTCGGAATGGACTGTTTCAATCGATTCGTGGTAGCCCTGCATGGACAAGGTAGAAACCTTGTGGTACTGGCGAATGCCCAAGGAAGAAGATCTAGGGTGGAGGCCCAAGATCTAAAGGTAGGGCAAAGCAAGGCCAAAGATTCCTGCTTAAACCTGGTGTCGACGAGAGGACAACTCGCTAAAGGAACTAAGGCGGCCTTTTTGTGCTTACTCTCGGTGAAGAGTGACAAAAAGACAGGAATGGAAGAAGTACCTTTAGTGATCCAGCGGGTGTTGGACCAATTCCAGGATACCATGCCGGAGGAGCTACCGGCGGGGCTACCCCCAGCACGATCGATAAAACATAAGATTGAGCTGGTCGAGGGTGCTGAGGCAGTGGTTCGTCCCCTTTATCGTTTGAACGAAAAAGAACTCAAGGAGCTCAAGTGCCAACTAGAGGAGTTGGTGGACAAAGGGTATGTTAGGTTGAGCAAGTCGCCGTATGGGGCGCCGGTGTTATTTGTGAAAAAGAAAGATGGATCTATGCGCATGTGCATAGACTACCGGTTGCTCAACAAGTATACAAAGAAGAACAAGTACCCTTTGCCAAGGATTGAGGATCTGTTCGATAGGTTGGGAAACGCAAAATACTTCTCGAGGATTGACCTAAGGTCAGGGTACTACCAGATCAGGGTAGCCGAGGAAGATGTCGAGAAGACAACCTGTCAAACGAGGTATGGGAGCTTTGAGTTTCTGGTGATGCCCTTCGGGCTATGTAATGCGCCGGCAACGTTTTCGGCGCTAATGAACCACATTTTTGTACCTTATCTAGATCACTTCGTGGTCGTCTATATCGACGACATCCTGATCTATAGCGAGACGCTAGAGGAGCATGCTGAACACTTGGCGAAGGTGTTTGAGAAACTAAGGGAACACAAACTGTATGCTAAAGAGAGCAAATGTGACTTTGCTCAACAAGAGGTAAAGTTTCTCGGGCATGTGGTGGGCCAGGTGTGAGACACAAAATCCCTAGGCCCCAAAGTGGAGCCGGAAGGGTGCCATGTGGTAGTGGCCGAAGCGAAAGCCAAACGAGCGTAACACGTTTGGACTAAAAGCTCCGACTTGGAAGGTTGAGAGTGGGAGTGGAACTCCCAACAAAGTGCTCTAGGAACAAGCATGAAGCAAGCAATAAGCGAGGCTCCAAAAAGGGACCCAAAAAGGACCAACACATAACACGTGGAAGAGTCCGAGATGGACCCGAGATGGACCCGAGATGGAGTCCGAGATGGAGTCTGAGATGGACCCGAGATGGAGTCCGAGATGGAGTCCGAGATGGAATCCAAGGTGGACCGAGACGGAGTCCGAGATGGACCCGAGATGGAGTCCGAGATGGACTGAGATGGAGTCCGAGATGGAGTCCGAAGTGGAGTCTGAGATGGACCCAAGATGGAGTCCAAGATGGAGTCCGAGATGGACCCGAGATGGAGTCCGAGATGGAGTCCGAGATGGACCGAGACAGAGCCCGAGATGGAGTCCGAGAAGGACCCAAGATGGAGTCCGAGGTCAAGACCGAGACCGGGACCGAGACCGAGACCGGGACCGGGACCGAGACCGAAACCGAGGCCAAGGCTAAGACCGAGCCCGAGCCCAAGTCTGAGTCCAAGTCCGAGTCCGAGTCCGAGTCCGAGTTCGAGTCTGAGAGGGTGAAAGCCCAAAGCGTTCGTCTCCCAGACCCTGGGGGGTTTGGTAAGCTCCAAAAGTATAGTAGGGGGAGGATTGCAGTGGAGCCAGTTTGGCCAGGAAAGGCCAATTTGGCCTAGGAAGGCCAGACCCAGTGTTGGGTGATGAACTGACCACTGGGAAGTCCAAGACTAGAGTGAATACGGACCGACAAGCGGGGTAGCTTGGTGAAGTGTTCAAGAGCCGGTTCTAGTTCCCCGGGAGATCGACTGGCCGATGCTCCCAGTCCAAGTGTGGGTGGCACTACCTACTTGGATACCAGGCATGGCTCAACGGAACCTCGCTCTAAGCCCATGGCTTGAGCACCTAAAGGCGAAAGGCGGGGAGAGTACCCAGGTGGCTTGCGTAAGGCCACGGTGTTCCGAAATGTTGTCCCAAAGGCCCAGACTGTGGAAAGGAAGAGGAGCAGTCCTCTGGGGTAGTGACCAAGGACACAGTCGTGTGGTGAGGAAGTCCCAGAGGACCGTGGGACTTAGTGGTCGGGCCTGTGGGCCTCGATCCAGTGGCAGTGTTAGCAAACACGGCCAGGGGCAGGAAGGGACTTGGTAGGAACTGACAAAGGGACTTTGGGGAAGGCGATTCCCCAGGTCTGTGGGCATCCTAAGGATGCTAAGGTGTGGATCTAGGATGACCACTTGTGGACAGATGCCCTAGTCTTGGAGAGACGGGATGGTGATGCAAGTGGTATTGGACCACTAGTGCAGAAAAGGTGAATGGGCATGGCTTTAGCGTAACGGGCCGAGATGTCAGTGGCACCTTTGGGTGTCGGTCTTGGCACCGGACACGTGGAGCACCTAGACCAGGTGCAAGTGTTGAGTGGCATGGATGCCATTCTTGGGGCTAGCAAGTCCCAAGTCCTGAATTGGACTGATGGAGGTTGTGAATGAGACTCCTCCAAGTGGTCGAAGGTGTGGTTAAGTGACTAAAGTAGAATGGAAAAATTAGTCGCTTACACCAGGATGGGCTCAAGGTGGACCCGGAGAAGGTCCAAGCGATCCAGGAATGGGAGCGACCATCCAATGTACACGAGTTGAGGGCATTCTTGGGGCTATGCAACTACTATCGAAAGTTTATCAGACACTATTCGAGAGTAGCCCTACCCTTAACGGACCAAACAAGAAAAGGGAAGATGGTGTGGACAGCGGAATGCGAGGCGGCATTCGTCCACCTCAAAGGGAAGTTGAGGAAGGCTCCCGTATTGGCATTACCAGACTTTGGTAAGGACTTTGAGGTAGAAACGGATGCTTCGGACTTTGCGTTGGGCGCAATTTTGAAGCAAGACAACCATCCGGTAGCGTTCTTCTTGAAGAAGCTGGACAAGGCTCAACGGAAGTGGCCTGCCCACGAGAAGGAATTGTTTGCGGTGGTCAAGGCGCTCAAGGAGTGGCGACACTACCTTGGGAGACACTTCAAGGTTTACACGGACAATGTGGCAACAAAACACTTCTTGTCACAGCCCGACCTAAGAGGGAAACAAGGTCGGTGAGCCAATGCCCTGGCTGAGTTTGATTGCGAGATTCTGTACAAGCCTGGGAAGAGCAACATCGTGGCGGATGCGCTAAGTCGAAAAGTGAGCTTGAGGTTGGCAATATCCAGCGCAACAGCAACCTTCTGGGACGATGTGCGGACAGCATATGAGAACGATGGTCTAGCACAAGAAGTGTTGCTGAGGAATCTAGAGGCACGGGAAGCTCACCAGAGAGGTGAGCTGCCAACGGAAGAGAAAACAGGCTATGCAGAACGCAACGGACTCATCTATTACAAGCAAACGAGGGTGTATGTTCCAGAAGGGGAACTAAGGAAGGTGGCCTTAGAAGAGTGTCATGACGGACCTCTTGCGGGACACGGCGGAGTGCCCAAGACGATGGGCTTACTCAAAAGGAAGTACCATTGGCCAGATATGGCTAAGGACGTCCAAGACTATGTAAAGACATGTCCAACATGTCAGCAGGTAAAAGCCGTGACTAAGGCTAGTGGGGGCTTGTTGCAAAGCATCCCAATTCCAGATCGCCCGTGGAAATGTCTTACGATGGACTTCATCACGGGACTCCCCCCAAGCGAGGGGTTTGATGCGATATTCGTGGTGGTGGACTGATTTTCGAAAATGGCACATTTCATACCCACCACAACGGAGGTGGATGCGGAAGGTGTGGCGAAGCTGTTCTTCGAACAAGTGGTTCGAGTGCGGGGAAGACCGGAAGAGATCATCTCAGATCGAGATAAGATCTTCACCAGTAGGTTCTGGAGGACTCTCCTAGAACAGTATCGCACCAAGTTGAAATTCAGCACAGCCTATCACCCATAGACAGGTATGGGGTATTAAGTCAAGTTGTTGGCACTAACACTTCTTGACAGACGGACAAACGGAAAGGGTGAATAGGCAGCTGGAGGATTATTTGCAATGCTATGTCTCGGGAGACCAGACCGATTGGGTAAGTCATTTGGGACTTGCAGAAATGTGTTATAACAACTCACCACATTTGAGTATCGGGGTGAGTCCATGGGAAGTCATCAATGGGTGAGCTATTGAAGGTCCTGTGGAACTCGGCGTGGCCGAGTATCATGGAGAGTTGCCCGCAGTGGAGGCATTCACGACGGAAAGACTCAGCATTTGGAATCTAGTGAGGGATTCCTTGGAACGGGCTCAACAAAGGCAAACCAAATACACGAACCAGAAGCGTCGGGATGTAGAGTTCCAAGCTGGGGAGAAGGTGTGGCTGAACACCAAGAACCTCAGACTACCAAGTGGGATCAGCCGAAAGTTGACCCAAAGGTAAAGATGCATGTATTCCTGTAAATGAATTGATCTTGAGTTCCTTAAGTAGGTTCGCGGAGCCTTACGAGATTGAGGCACGAATCAGTAAAGTGGCTTACCGACTCCGACTTCCTCGAGAGATGGGGAGGATGCACCCAGTGTTCCACGTGAACTTACTCAAGCCATACTTTGAGGATCCGCTTCGCAAGGACCAAGTGAGACCTTTACCTGAGGTTATCCAAGGGGAAGAGGAATACGAAGTCGAGGCCATCCTCAATGCGCGCAAGAGCAAGCGACCAGGACGCGAGGTGAGAGAGTTCCGTGTGAAGTGGAAAGGATTTCCACACTGCGAAGCAACATGGGAACCGGAGGAGAACCTAGCGAACGCGCGAGATCTAGTGGAGGAATTTCTGCAAGGCAGAACTCTATGTACTTATGCAAAATTCAATTAAAAATATCAATTTGCAAAGTTGAGCAAGTGGCATATGTTGGGACCCGAAGGCGCGCCGAAGGTAAGCTAATTAGCATGGGTTGGATAGGTCGACCAGGCATAGGGCACTACGCCCGACTCCCCGCGGGGATGTCAAATTCTACGGAGGTTGGGTTCGAGTCCCAACCCCCTAGTAAAGCAAGGCTGGGTTCAAGTCCCGACCCCACACTAGGGCGTGGTGAGGTTAGGGGTATAGGGACACTTATATTCCGTTGTCATGGGCTCTTGGCCGGGGAGGCTAACTTAGGCACACCGCTAAGTGGGGGGATGCCCCGGAGACATGGTCAACAAGTCGTAGGATAAAACGAGACGTTCGATGTGGGCATCGAACTTCTTCTATGGGTGGTGGAGTTGTAAGGAACCGACTCCCCGAGATGTCATAGGCTAAAGGATCCCCAAAAGCTTGACCGAAATGACAAAGAGTTCATCAGATGGGACCAAGTCGAGGATCGAGTCCAAGACTGACTCTAAGACCGAGTTCGAGATAGAGTCCGGAATCGAGTCCGAGACCAACTCGGGGACCGAGTTCGAGTCCGAGTTCGAGTCCAAGTCCGAGACCGAGTCCGAGGTCGAGTCCGAGGTCGGGTCTGAGGTCGGGTCCGAGATCGAGTCCGAGATCGAGTCCGAGACCGAATCCGAAGTCGGATCCGAAATCGGGTCCGAGATCGAGCCAGAGACTAAGTCCAAATACTAATACAGGTCAAGGGGTGAAAGCCCAAAGCGTGCGTCTCCCGGGGGGGGGGGGGGGGGGGGGGGCTGCAGGGGGTTCCAAAAAGCTTAGTAGGGATAGTGAGGTCCAGGAACCAGTCTTGAAGGAACTCTCCTGTGGTGCTTCCAAACTGACTTGAGGTTGAGACTGGGGCCGAGAAGCCTTGGGTGGGAGTGAGCATGGGCCTGAGTGGTGCCGGAGGGGCCACCCAGCGAAGTGCTCAAGAGCAGCTCCCACTCCCGAAAGGGAAACCGACTACAGTGCTCCCGGCTCAGGTGGAGTGGTGCCCCACTTGAGTACCTTGTGGCTCATTGGTCCTCGCCCTTCCTAGGGGCTTGGGCCTTCCCTTCGGGAAGGAAGTGGGGGGGTAGAGGTACCCATACCGGGCCGTTAGGCCACGGTGTTTCGCCCTGACGTCCCGAAGCAAGTGCTGCACCCAAGACTTGGGATTTAGAGGGTCCCATGATCAAGTCTTGTGGTACCAAGGGGCGTTAGGAATCTAGAGGCTTGGTGTGCTTGGCTGTTTGTGCCTGCGGGGAGTGTAGCCGAACCTTAAGTCCAGTCTAACCCGGGGAGGGGGATTGGGAGAGATTTGGGAATCCGTAGATGGATGGCTAACACTCCGTTGCTCGTGCAGTAAGTAGCTGAAACCAAGTAGGACCAAGTAGGAGCTGGTTCCATAAGCGGGAACCTTGGCGAGGGGACTTAGCACAAGCCAAGGCAGAGTTGGTCGGATAGACGAGGTAAGCTGGCAAATTGGAAAGGAAAAATTTGTGGCTTACACTCGCCCCTCCGATCTATCATATACATCTGCCACGCGCAGAATGTCAAGCAAGAAATGTGCTACAAATCGGGTCTGCACGAGACATTGGCACGAACACGGAAGCTCTAGGTTCAACTGAAGAAGCCACAAAAACCAGGACAAGGACGTGCACTAGCAACTAGCGCCTGGCAGGTAAGCCTCGTTGCATGTGGCATAGCATGTGGCCTCACGTCATTTCCATTGCAGGAATTCTCGAGTCTTCTCTTGAAAACACTGGGGGTCAATGACACACTCAGCATCCATAACATTCTACTCGCGACAAAAGTTGTTTTTGACAAATGGGTAGATGTGCTGAGGAGGTACCATGACGGGGAGTTACTAAACTCAATGGGTGTGGAGGACGGCCGGAAGCCCAATGATTTGAAGCTCAACGCCTTGCGTTTCTTGCGGTCTCTAGACGACGATGACCTTCTGACAGTGGCTAATGCTCTTCTACGTGGTGAGGTAGTCTTCAACAAGACCAAAATGACTCCCGGCCATATTGTGACATACGAGGACTTGTGCATGACTCTGAGAGCTCATGCGCTATTGAAGGATTGGATCTTCGAGCAAGTGGCCGTGGAGAGGGTGAGCATCGACACCATGCAAGACATGATGGAAGCGCTGGACTTGTCAAATGAAGACATCGACGAGTACGTGAAGGGGGCCCCCAAGTTCATCGATCTGCTGCGGGATGCCACGAAAAGTAAAGCTAAGAAGTTGGATCAGTATCCAAATTTCATTAAGAGTGATGTCGACCGCCGGCTTTAGAAACAGCTCGACCCCGCAGCAGAGGCCTATCGAGAACCTTACCGGGTATACTTGAATTCGGATGAGGATCAAAGGTGGAGGAGCATCGTTTCCCGCGGAGATGAGCAGGTCAAGAACATCTTTTGTGTGATGGACTTCACAAACGAGGAGATCACTCATGCAGACGAAGTCAGCTCCATCATTGACTTAATGGTGGGACTTGCGGAGGTGGAATCTTCAGTTCACTATATGATCTACGACTCCGAATCCTATCACAAGTTCTGGAAGGCCTTGAACGAGGTGAAGGCTCGGTTGAAAGGCAAGGAGATGCGAGAGATCCATGGGATAATGGCTAAGAAGAAGATACCGACGAATGTCCGCATCTTCACACTCGCCCTTGTTATTGGTCCTGCAGCAGAGTGGGACTGGAGTGACTTCCCAGCTTCGTTCGACAAGGCCGATCGAATTGATCTGAGGGAGGTCAATTTACCCGTGCCTGAGGAACTGAAGACGGCTATGGAGCTTTCGAATCCAAAGAAAGTTCCGGGTGCAGCATGGGAAATGCTCAGCTGGGTCTTCAACGCAATAGCGGGTGGGTCACCTACTTCCGACTCCAAGGGCAAATGCGTTGTCGAGTACAACTGCGGCGGACTATTCTTTCGAGCCGCACTACTCAAGGGTGTCCCGTGTGTTGCGGTGACAAACTCCATTGAAGAGGTGACTTCAATGGACCATATAATTACAGTTGCCAAAGAAAAACAGTATCTTCTCTGCGAACCTGGTGAGTACGCACTTTAAGTTTAAATGCTATCTCACAAGCTCTGTATGCAGGAGCGTGGCCACCCCCAAATGCTGAAACGGCATTAACAACTACTGTTGAAGATACCCATGTTGGGCCGAGCTCACAACCTGCACAAGGTAAGGTCACATGAGGCCTCACGCCATTTTGATTATAGATCGTTGTGAATATTCAGACACGAGGACTAAAAAGCGCACTGGTGGCGCATCGAAGAAGGACAAACAGACAAGCAATAGGAAAAAAGGAGGTACAAATTATATTTGCAATGGCGTGTGGTCTCATGCCATTCCTTGCAGGAGACACTTCTTCAAAGGCAAAACAGGCAAGCACCAGCCAAGCTCAAACTGACAGTGGTCATAAAAAGTGAAAGCACGTTGGACAGTCGTCGGGATCAGAGGCGTTTGATTCAAAAAGGAAGAAGGGCAACGAAAAGATGATAGGTAATGCCTCGCGGTTATGGCATGTGTGCTCATGCCATTCATTGCAGATCAAGGGCTGAGTGAAAGCAGGCAGTCACCACCTCCTGACTCAGATTCCTATGGCGGACTCCCCTTCCCCAATCTCAATGGAGAGGTACAATGGATGAGGGATGCTTTTCAAGTCAGGGCCACGTTTTTCTCATCTCGTCATCTTCGAAGGGTGCAAGAACGTGCAGAAACCATGTTAAGACAGTCGGGTGAGGATACGGTCCTAGCTCACGCACTAAAACAGGCTATGGATGTCTTGTATTTTGAGATGGAGACTCGGCCAAATGATTTTCCCAAGATGGTCCTGGAAGAACAAGCCATCCAGCCTGAGCAGCCTATGGAAGAAATGCAGGAGGGGGATGAGGAGCCAGAGAAAGATAATGAGCAGGAAGAGCAGAAGGACGAAGAGGAGGACGAAGAAGAGGAGGACGAAGAAGAGGAGGACGAAGAGGACTTGGATGGTCCTCACAATGGTGATGATCACAATAACGACGACGACGATGATGATGACGATGGCCAGCCTGAGGTGGCTAAAGAGCAGCGGAGGAAGGTCATACAAGACAAACCATCAGGTAAATAATAGTACATCCATTCCTAACCTTTTACCATTTCTAACATTGTCCATGTAGGTCGCAGAGGTAAGTAGAGATTATTCAGTTGAATTAAGATACAAACTTTAGCCTTTAGTGTCGAGGAAGGATAGTGCCAAGCAAGGGTCGAAACGTATGTCCAATCCTTCAGAATCAGCAGTGCGCCCAAGTGATATCGGTCCTAGTTCCTCAATAGCAGTTGATGGTAAATACAATATAGTCGATTCAATGTGCTAATGAGTTTGTTTTTAGTAGCCAATAGGGAGGATACCATCTCAATTGAAGGGAGATATTTGGACATGCATATGGATCCGCCAGTGGACTCTACTTGCCTGCAAGAGTCATCAGAGCTGGTGGAGGCTACTATCCATATCAACACCAAGCAAGCTGACCATGCTCCACTTGATGCTACCCATACCATTGAGTCAATCTTGTCCACGTATCCAACTGACGGTGACCAGGTGCCATTGGACCCGCATGAGGCCGCCCCAGCCGCCGAGCCGGTCATATCCTCATTTCCAACGGACTCAACGTGTGCCCAATCGTTTGACTACGCGCCGTTGGAACTTCCCTACACCGCCCCTGCTACCTGTTCGGTCATGTCCACTTTGCCAACAGAGGCACCAGCTGAAATGGCGTGTGATCACACGCCATCGGAACCACCCCATACCACTGTTGAGCCAGTTGTACCAGAGTCTACAGCTGAAATGGCATGTGCCCACACGCCATCGGATGCGATTGACCCACATTGCAGAGGAGAGTATTTCCGCCCTTCACGTTTCCTTGACCAAAACCCTCTCAACGACCATCGGGAGCACCATTCGCTAATATTGTAGATGGTAAAATTGACTTGTACCATTTTTTATGCTGACGCATTTCATTTCAGAGTCACGGCTGTCAGGAATCCCCCAATTCTTGCCACATTCCTGACTCTCGCCGGATTCCTGACCTGCAGACCACATTCCTGACTCTCGAGACACTTCTCTATTCCTGACTCTCGAGACACTTCCCTATTCCTGACTCTCGAGACACTTCCCGATTCCTGAGTCTCGAGCCACATTCCTGATGATGATGTGGCACCTCCTCGACCTCAGCTGTATTTAGGCTGTCCTCGATCCAAGAGTGGTGGAGCTTCATCAAACTATAGTATATATAGGTTAGCCTTGTTCCATTTCTCCACAATCTGAATCAACACCAGTCTAAGGCCTCTTCTTTGTTTTCACTAGCTTTTTCTCTTTGTCTTTAGCATTTTCCAGTCTTGATCTTGTTGGGGGTCTTGACAGTGTTGGGGGTCTTGACAGTTTGATTCAGATTGTGTTTTTTGCTTTTCTTTTAGCTTGTTTTGATTATTTGATTGCCTTTGTCTTTTCCCCCCTTTCTTTTCTTTCTTTTTGCCAATGGAGTCTCCAAGCCATCCTGATTTCTTTGCCGAAGTCCTTGCAAAAATCCAGTCTGAGAATACCGAGCTGAAGGCGACCCTTCTTCGCATGCAGCAGGAGCTTGCTTCACTTTCGGCTCAAGGATCCAGCAAAGTTCCTGAACCGAAGGTGAGTTTCCCGGCGAAATTTTCAGGCAAACGTTCGGAGCTTCGTGGATTTTTGAATCAAATGGAGCTGATCTTTGCACTTCAACATCGGCGGTACCCCACTCCCGAGTCTCAAATCGGCGCGATTGGGACGTTGCTCGAGGGTGCAGCTTTGTCATGGTTTTCTCCTCTTCTGGAGAAGAGCATGAAAGGGGTCATGGTTCCGGAGTTGATGGATCTTCAATTGTTCAAAGAGAAGCTCGAAGCATGTTTTGGCGAGACGGATCGGGTTCGGGCTGCTACCACAAAGATGAGACGTCTCTCTCAGGGGTCTCGTCCTGCCTCGATCTACGCTGCAGAGTTCCAACTCCTTGCCTTGGACACTCAGTGGGATGAGCGGGCCCTGATTGACCAATTTCGTTTCGGCCTCAACAACGGTGTCAAGGATTTGTTGCTCACCATGGAGGATCCCAAGGACCTGTCAGACGCCATCAACAAAGCTGTTCGATGTGACAATCGTCTCTTTGAACGTCGTCAGGAAAGTCGCCGCGCCGCTGTTTTTCCGTCCCAGACTCAGGAATCCCAGCTTGAGTCTTCGGGGCATAGTCCTGAACCTACTGCTCCGGTCCCGATGGATATTTCTGGTACTCCCCGACTCATTAGAGGGAAGTTGAGTCCTGCTGAGAGGCAACATCGAATATCTCATAATCTTTGCCTCTACTGTGCTGATCCTAATCACAAAGCAGCTGTGTGTCCCAGGAAGCCTCCCCGATTGCTCGAGTTCACTCTGCCTCAAAGTCCACCACTGTTGCAGTCGGGAAACGACCCTGTCCAAACAGAGTAGGAGCTGTCTGTTTGGACTCCCCAAATAAAAATCACTTTTCTTCCTTATCAAGCTCCTCACCACCTTTCATCAAAGCCACCACCAATTCCCGCAACTTCCGTGTCCCATGTCTCCTTTCTTTCACCGGACAATCAGGACTCAAGGCTTTGGTGCTACTGGACTCGGGTGCAACTTCCTGCTTCATGGACACGGACTTTGCTGCCCGACATCACGTTCCTCTTTCTCCTACCATACGGGATCTGAGGGTTGAAGGCATCGGCGGGCATTTTGTGTCTCCATCTTCTGGACTTAGGGAAACGTTGCCCGTTCGAGTACACATCGGGTCCACCGTCACCGATATCGCCTTCAACATCATCAACAGCAAGTCTTCCTCTGTGGTGCTCGGTCTTCCTTGGTTCCAACTACATCAGCCTCAGATTTGTTGGAAGGACTTACAGCTCATCTCTCCCACATCACCATCTCCCACGGCTTCCCCTGGTGTTCATCGAGTCCGAATCAGGAAAAGTTCCCTAAACTCAAGTCGGGGTTCTGTTCCTGACTCTACGCAGTTTTCATCCTCTTCTTTTTTCTCTCTTCAATATTACACTGGACAGTATCCTCGTCTCATCATTCCATTTAGTCGTACTCCTCCTCCTATCTCCACAATCACTATGAAAGAACTCCTTCATGAAGAACCTCTTTTTCTTTTTGCTTTGCATGTTTCTCCTGTCAGTCTTCCTGAGAAGTATCATGATTTTGGGGATGTGTTTGACAAGAAAAAAGCTAGTGTACTGCCTATTCATCGGCCTTATGATTGTCCCATTGATTTACAGGAAGGAGCGTCACCTCCGTGGGGGCCTATCTACGGTTTATCCCCGTCCGAGCTTAAGGCCCTCAAAGAGTACGTGGATGAGAACCTTGCCTCGGGCTACATTCAGCATTCGCAGTCCCCGGCTGGAGCGCCTGTCTTCTTTGTCAAGAAGAAGGATGGGAGCTTGCGGCTAGTCATCGACTACCGAGGTTTGAACAAGGTGACTGTTCGGAACCGTTATCCACTGCCCCTGATCTCGGACCTGTTGGAACGCCTCGGCGGTGCCCGCTTCTTCACCAAGATTGACCTCCGTGGAGCATACAACCTGATCCGGATCCGGCCTGGTGATGAATGGAAGACTGCGTTCCAAACCCGCTATGGCCACTTCGAGTACACTGTCATGCCATTTGGCTTGACAAATGCTCCAGCGGTTTTCCAACACATGGCAAACGACATTTTTTGGGAGTTTCTTGATCAGATGGTGATCGTCTACCTCGATGACATCCTCATCTACTCAAAAACTCAGGAGGAGCATGACGAACATGTTCGCAAGGTGCTAGCGAAGCTGCGAGAACACGGCCTATACGCGAAGCTTGAGAAATGTTCCTTTGATCAGCAGTCTGTGGAGTTCCTTGGGTACATTGTCACTCCTGAGGGTATCACGATGGATCCTGCAAAAGTCAAGACTATTCTCGAATGGGAGCCTCCACAATCAATGTCAGACGTTCAGGTTTTCCTTGGCTTCGCCAACTTCTATCGCAAATTCATTGATCACTACTCTGACATTGTCTTTCCTCTCACACATCTCACTCGCAAGGATGTTCCCTTCTCTTGGTCTGCTGCTGCCCAGCAGGCTTTCGACACACTCAAGGCGGCCTTCAGTTCTGCTCCTGTCTTGATCCATGCTGATTCCTCACAACCTTTCTTCATCGAGGCTGACGCCTCCGACTTTGCCATTGGTGCTGTGCTATCTCAACTCGGAGCGGATCACGAACTTCATCCGGTCGCTTTCCATTCTCGGAAATTCCAGCCTGCGGAGATCAATTACGAAATCCACGACAAGGAGCTTCTTGCCATCGCGGATTCCTTTGGAGAGTGGCGCCGTTTCTTGGAGGGGGCGAGCCATCAAACAACAGTCTGGACGGATCACAAAAATCTCGAGTACTTTGCCACTTCCCGAGTTTTAAGCCGTCGTCAAGCAAGGTGGGCACAATTCCTGAGTCGGTTTGACTTTGTTATCAAGTACAGACCTGGAAAGTTTCAAGGCCTTTCTGATGCTCTTTCAAGGCACTCCTATCTCAGTCTCAGGCCTGGTAATCCTGCCTTCGATCAACAGGATCAAGTTATCCTCGGTCCTGATCGGCTTCAAGTTATGGCAATTTCCCTGGCCCCTCAGGACTCCTCCTTGATGGATGCAATCAGAAACGATCTTCAATCCGATGATCTCGCTAGCGACATTTTCCCCCATCTTCAGGCTGGACACCCAGTGACTCCCGACTGCCAGCGATTTGACGAGTTCGAGTTCTTAGATGGTTTATTGTACCGTGGGGAGCAGCTTTACGTTCCTGAAGGTGATGCTCGAAGGTTGGTCCTGATGGCGTGCCACGATAGCCCGACTAAACTTCGGCATTGCGAAAACCTATGAGCTAGTTGCACGGGACTTTTGGTGGCCTCACATGGACGACTACATCAAAGCTTTTGTTACCTCCTGTGACACTTGTGCCCGGAATAAGGTACCTCGCCACCTTCCTTCAGGTTTGCTTCGTTCCCTTCCGGTCCCTTCAGGTCCTTGGGAATCCATCTCCATGGATTTCTTGAGTGATCTTCCGAGTTCTAGAGGCTTCAACAGCATTTTAGTCGTGGTGGATCGCTTCACAAAGATGGCGCACTTCTTGCCATGTACCAAGGAGTTTTCGGGCGAGGACATGGCAAAACTGGTATTCAGGGAAATTTTCCGACTTCATGGGATTCCTACAGATGTGGTTTCGGATCGGGGGCCTCAGTTCATCTCTCATTTCTGGCAACGGTTTTTGCAGTTGCTTGGAGTGAAGGCCAACCTCTCTTCGGCATATCATCCTCAAACTGATGGGCAGTCCGAGCGAACGATTCAGACATTGGAACAATTCTTGAGGTGCTTCATCAACTATCATCAGGATAACTGGTTCGATATCCTTCCCCTTGCTGAGTTCTCCTATAACAACTCTGTTCACTCCTCTCTTCGAGTTTCCCCCTTCTTTGCGAACTCTAGCCGAAATCCCCGATTCAATCTCTCACTTCCTTCTCCATCTGAATCCTCTCGTTCAAATCCCCGCTCTGAATCATTTCTCTCCAACCTTCAGGAAATCCACAACTCCATCTCCTTCCACCTCCATCGTGCTCAGGAATCTCATAAAACATTTGCCAATGTCCATCGTCAGGATTGTCCCCCTTACAATATCGGGGATAAAGTCTGGCTCCTCAGGCGAAATATCTCCACCACCAGGCCCTGTCCAAAACTCGATTTCAAATGCCTTGGTCCTTTCCCTATCACTGCCATCATTAATCCTGTCACTTATCGCCTTGCACTTCCCTCCTCATATCAAATTCACCCCGTTTTTCACTCCTCTCTCCTTGAGCCTTATATTCCCAGTCCTATTCCAAATCGGGTCATTCCTCCGCCTCCACCAGTGCAGCTCGAGGATGGGTCTGAGTACGAGGTTCAGGACATCCTTGATTCCAAGATTTCACGATCTAAACTCTACTATCTGGTGGACTGGAAGGGTTACGGACCTGAGGAACGCACTTGGGAACCTGCGGACAACCTGATTCATTCTCCTGACCTTGTTCAGGACTTCCACCGCCGCTATCCTTCTCGTCCCAGTCCTCATTCTTTTTCTCCATCTCCCATCCCTCGCCGCTCATCTCATCCTCCTCTTCGTTCTCGTTCACATCCTCGTTCCACTCGTTCTTGAGGAGGGGGTGCTGTCAGGAATCCCCCAATTCTTGCCACATTCCTGACTCTCGCCGGATTCCTGACCTGCAGACCACATTCCTGACTCTCGAGACACTTCTCTATTCCTGACTCTCGAGACACTTCCCTATTCCTGACTCTCGAGACACTTCCCGATTCCTGAGTCTCGAGCCACATTCCTGATGATGATGTGGCGCCTCCTCGACCTCAGCTGTATTTAGGCTGTCCTCGATCCAAGAGTGGTGGAGCTTCATCAACCTATAGTATATATAGGTTAGCCTTGTTCCATTTCTCCACAATCTGAATCAACACCAGTCTAAGGCCTCTTCTTTGTTTTCACTAGCTTTTTCTCTTTGTCTTTAGCATTTTCCAGTCTTGATCTTGTTGGGGGTCTTGACAGTGTTGGGGGTCTTGACAACGGCGAAGGTACTGTATCGTTTTTGATCTGAACAGTGTCCTTTTCTCCCATGAGCGTGGCTCGTCCTCGAATGTCACTGCACCCTCCAAAGCCTGCGGTCGCAAGTTGGTCAAAAGAGACAGATTCACATTAATCACATGGGAGAAACTGCGGGATCTAATAATGACCATGCGACACTTAAAACAGAGGGCCGGGTTCAATTTGCAATTGGGAGTTTGGACATCCATGATGCGCCACAATGCATTAACGTTGCTACAGATGATGCACGATCAGACGCGAGTAATATTACCATTTGACTTTCTCCTAACGCAGGAGGATTGCTTGACTATGGTCCATGTGAGGGGTAGCAAGCCCATCTTCGCCAAGCCAGAGGCTATAGTGATGAACTGGACTGCTAGGTCAAGTGAAATCCTCATCATCGATGACTCGCCGATTAAAACTGCAGCGAACACGCACACATATGTAGTGCACCCCATCTCTTGTAGTATGGAAACTAGGGAGAAGAAACCATATGTTCTAGGGGACTTTGCAAAACGGCTTGGAGCGATGGTGATAGAGAACCGGCCAGTCTAGGAGGTGGCTGCAGAAATCAACCAAATGGCAGATGGAATGGTATATCAGAAGCCATTTGATCGGACAGACACCAGTCATCATTTATGGCATGTATATTGTCTAGCCAAGCACTATCCACATCTCCATAATCTGCTCAACCGGATGGGTTCTTCGACCACTGAACATGAGCGTGGATGTATTAGAGAAGAGATGGCATTACTATTGGGTTTAAATCCTGATAGTGTGGAGAGTGATGAAATTCCAAGATTATTGTATAGGCGTTGGAGGCAAAAAATAACAGTCTGAGATGGCATGTATTTATTTAAAAATGTAACTTATTATGGCATAGGGTTCCATGCCATTGTATTAATATTAAAAGACAATTCTTTGAGAGGATTTGCATTATACTAAAAGTGTTACAGCATGTTATTAGAAGTCTACGAAATTGTTTTATTAATAAGGGGAAAGTAAAGATTGAATGGGGACTTGGGCTCCACCTAGACTCGGAGCAACTGAGCCAATATTAAAAGGATGGAAAGAAATTGGACGACGATGACAAGGAGAAGAGAGAGGTGAAGCAGTGGCAGGGGGAGGAGAAGTGATTGACTAGACATTTCCTTGTTTAAAATAAAATGGCATGTGCCTCAATGCAGTTGAATTTTGTTATATTTATATACTATATAAAGGTTTGAAAACCTTATTTTACAAGTGGGATAATAACAATTCCCACTTTAACGAAATAGAGCTTGTTTGGTGAGTTCCAAAAGTATAGTAAGAGGGAGGACTACAGTGGAGCCAGTTTGGCCAGGAAAGGCCAGTTTGGCCTAGGAAGGCTAGACCCAGTGTTGGGTGATGAACTGACCACTAGGAAGTCCAAGACTAGAGTGAATACGGACCGACAAGCGGGGTAGCTTGGTGAAGTGTTCAAGAGTCGGCTCTAGTTCCCCCGGGAGATCGACTAGCCGATGCTCCCAGTCCAAGTGTGGGTGGCACTACCTACTTGGATACCAGGCATGGCTCAACGGAACCTCGCTCTAAGCCTATGGCTAGAGCACCTAAAGGCGGAAGGTGGGGAGAGTACCCACGGGGCTCGCATAGGCCCACGGTGTTCCGAAATGTTGCCCTAGAGTCCCAAATGGGGGAAAGGAGGAGGAGCAGTCCTCTAGTGTAGTGACTAAGGATACAGTCACATGGTGAGGAAGTCCCAGAGGACCATGGGACTTAGTGCTCGGGCCTGTGGGCCTTGATCTAGTGGCAGTGTCGGCGAACATGGCCATGGACCGAAAAGGGACTAGGTAGGAACTGACAAAGGGATATTGGGGAAGGCTATTCCCCATGTCTATAGGCATCCTAAGGATGCTAAGGAGTGGATCTAGGTTGACCACTCGTGAGAGACGGGATTGTGATGCAAGTGGTATTAGACCACTAGTGCGGCAAAGGTGAATGGGCATGGCCTTAGCGTAACGAGCCGATATGTCAGTGGTACCTTTGGGTGTCGGTCTTAGGACCAGACACGTGGAGCACTTGGACCAAGTGCAACGGTTGAGTGGCACGGATGCTATTCTTGGGGCTAGCAAGTCCCCAAGTCCGGAATAGGACTTATGGAGGTTGTGAATGAGACTCCTCCAAGCGGTCGGAGGTGTGGTTAAGTGACTAAAGTAGAATGGAAAAATTAGTCGCTTACATAGTGCTAATGGATAGTTGGTATGAGAAAGAATTGTATTGGTCTTGGCAAGGACCTAGACACAAGTAAGAAGTGTCATAAAGGTAGGCTTGTGGAGCCAATGGTGTGCAGACACTGAATGTGCCAAGGCATGATGCTTTAAGGTGAGTTGGCGGGTTCACGAGAACCCCTTCCCAAAAGAATCCTAATGAAAATGGGAATGGCATAGCCTAAGCTGGAAGGCATGCAGTTGGAGTGTGGTGAGCCAAATAATGATGGAGGTGTGGAAGCACCAACAATGAGTTGTAGGACTTGACAACTATGAGGCAACTAAGCAAAAGGTGCAAAATAGTTGGTTAAACTGGTAGAAGGTAACTACCAAAGACTTTTTAATGGCATAAGGAAGTTAGATATACTCTTATGGGGGATAAATTGCTTATGTTGCGATATAGTAAGTCAATGTCGTAAAAGGGAAGGCTCATTGTCAAAGAGGCCATCATTAGGACACTTAAACACTCTAGAACACTAGGAGGTGATGTTTGATGTCGTGAGGGCAATAAATAAAGCCCAAGGGACGAAGTCCCTAGCAAATGATGGATAGAAAGTGCTATCTTTGCAATGTCCAAGGTTGCAAAGACGGGAGAAGTCCGTCTACCCAATTTGGACAAAGCCAAAAATGGAATTTTGGCAAGGCTAGTGATGGGCATATAAAGACCCATATGTAGCAACGGTAATCCTGGTATGTGGGATTATAAGGTGAGCATACCCAGATTGAGGAACCACTCCCTAGGCTATCAGATAGGTTCATCCCCAAGAATATTTGCTAAGGCATGGTAGAAAGTGCAAAGCCATCCTCCTAGTTTCGAGGCAAATAACTGAAGGAAATATGTGAGGCCAAAAACAAATAATAAAGGAATAGAACCAAACCATAGGAATTGAAAAGCATAACCAAGGGTGGTTATGTCCGTTGGGAGTGGAGAATCAAGTGGGCATTGGAGCATGTTGTTACTAGCAACTATAGTGCCATGGAGAGTCTAAGGCATGGACTTGTCCATGTTAGACTATATAGCAATTAGAAAACTTGCGAAAGGACAAGCCTTAACAAGATAAGGGACAGAGTTCCTTCAAGGTTCCCAAAGACAATTTTAGGTAGCGTAGTACCTAAAAAGCCAAGTGTAAATGGTTCATAGAATACGTGAAATCAGAGTGGGGTAGCAAAAGCGTGGTCTTGAAGCTTGCTATAAGGCAATGCTATCAAGGTTGAGGAAGTAGTTCCCAAGTGTTCAAAAGGATGACTCTGAACGAAAGTCGATGGTCAAAGACTTTCACGCTTATGCATGAAACCATGTTACATTGGTCGGATGACTTGCTAAGCAAGAGTGGCAAATTAGGGGAACGAATCCTCTAGTTGAAGGTGCTAACTTAAAAAGAGGTGGCCCATCGGGTCAAGTATGGAGGAGTTCATGCATGATCATAGACTTGTCAAGTGAAAGGATTTGGCAATTTGGAGGGACTAAGTTCATAAGCTATGATCCGTAGTGCACTTTGGATATAAATTGGTGCACCAGCGTGGGGAGTCACGCCAGGCATCTAGGGTGATGCTGTCCGTAGATGCATATACCGAGGTCGGGTTTGAGTCCTGACCCTCTAGTGCTTGGGTTCGAGTCCCAAATCATTAGGGTGTGGTGATGGTTTGGAATATGAGGACACTCATATTTCAGTGGTCATAGACTCTCAATGAGGAAATTGGCTTGGGCACATCACCAAGCGGGGGATGCCCGGAGTTGTGATGCACGGTTAGATTGCTTAGAGTGAAAGTTCGGCATATCTAATTTGAACACTTTGGTGCAAAGGGCACCAAGGACATTGTGAATAAGATGGGGACACCCAAGTCTCAGTTGGTATGGATCCTTGGCCGGAAGGGCTGGCTTGGGCGCACCGCAAAGTGTGGGGGATGCCCCCGGGGTCATAGTCAACAATTTAAAAAGGTCTAGAAGACTTAGTTCCTATTGGTAAACCTGTTAAGGGGTTAAGATGAGATCACTAAGTGATCTTGTGGTTAAACAAGGACAAGGTCTTTGTTTGGGTTAAGGAATATGATTCCTAGTTCAAAGTGTTGATTGGAACTATTGATAATGGTGTGGCTTGGTCAAGGTGACCAAGTGGGAAGGACACCTAAAGGGAAATTAGCTATGCCAATACGATAGTATAGTAAGTCCAAAAAATAATTTCTAGGAGAGAGCTATGGGAGGGTCGCAAAGTTGGGCCATGGACAGAGCCCGTAGCAGAAAATGCAAAAGATACCTACTAAGAGTGAGCACCCTCTAGACTTAGTAAAGTACAGCCTTTGCCATGGAACCAAAAGGATACCTCGAGAATGGAGGTAGTGATCCTATATTGTTCAGTGCAACAATCAACGGATAAGAGCAAAAAAACTAGTGGCCAAATGTGGGCCATAGAGTTCATTGAAAGGAATCTAAATGGCAAAGTTAGGCATGGGACATTAAGGTGTTGGATGCTAACGGATTGTGAGAAAAGAAGTGTGCTTCCAAGGATGGATTCCCAAATGCTCCAAGTTGGCAAAAGTGAAAGCTCCAAGGGAGGGAGCGGCAAAGTAGCCAAATGTTAGGGTCGTGGACAGCTCTAGCACAACTTACGATAGCTGGAACTTAGTGCCAAATGTGGCACAAAATAGAAAGGAGGATGATAGTGGAGAACTTCCTAAGATGGGGAAGTGAAGTTGCACAATATGTGCAATGAAAGGTGTCAAAGACACTAAAGAAATTGATTTCAAGAAGTCAAAATTAAAAGTTTTAAAATGAACTAGTTATATCAATAGAAGTTGAGACTACTTGAGAATGAGTAATGGGATTGAGCTAAAGAATGTGTCTCTAATGGGTTTAGCGAGAGCTAAACCAATAAAAGGGAGAGAACCACTTGAGGTGGTCAAGTGAGTCTTTATGTTATAGATACTATGCTCCTTAGAGGTTGGATAAGGTATGGTGAGCCTTTAGTGTCAAACCATTGACAAATATTAGCTATGTGCTAAGGATGGAAAAGGTAATATATGCTAGTGTTACTTTATAAAATGGTTTATCGTTTGATGAGGACATCAAATTTTGTCTATGGGTGGTGGAATTGTGAGATACAAATCCCTAAGCCCCAAAGTGGAGCCGAAAGGGTGCCATGTGGTAGTGGCCGAAGCGAATGCCAAACGAGTGTAACACGTTTGGACTAAAAGCTCCGACTTGAAAGGTCGAGAGCGAAAGTGGAAATCCCAATGAAATGCTCAAGGAACAAGCACAAAGTGAGCAATAAGTGAGTCTCTAGAAAAGGGACACAAGAGGACCAACACATGACACGAGATGGAGTCTGAAATGGAACCAAAATGGAGTTTGAGATGGAGTCCAAGATGGACCCAAGATGGAGTCCGAGATGGAGTCCGAGATGGACCCGAGATGGAGTCTGAGATGGAGTCCGAGATGGACCTGAGATGGAGTCCAAGATGGACCCAAGATGGAGTCCGAGATGGACCCGAGACGGAGTCCGAAGTTGAGAATGAGACCGGGACCGAGACCGAGACCGGGACCAAGACCGAGACCGAGACCGAGACCGAGGCCGAGACCGAGCCCAAGTCCGAGTCCGAGTCCGAGTCCGAGTTCGAGTCTGAGAGGGTGAAAGCCCAAAGCATTCGTCTCCCAGACCTTGGGGGGTTTGGTGAGCTCCAAAATTATAGTAAGGGGGAAGACTCCAATGGAGCCAGTTTGGCCAGGAAAGGCCAGTTTGGCCCAGGAAGGCTGTACCCAAGTGTTGGGTGATGGGATAACCACTGGGAGGTCCAAGGCTAGAGTGAATAAGGACTGTCAAGTAGGGTAATTTGGTGAAGTGTTCAAGTTGTCTGTGGGCATCTTAAGAATGTTAAGGAGTGGATCTTGGATGGTCACTCCTAGACAGATGGCCCAGTCGTTGAGAGACGGGACTGCGATGCAGGTGGTGCTGGGCCACCGAGGGTACCAAGGTGAATGGGCATGGCTTTAGCGTAACGGGTTAGTATGTCGGTGGTACCTTGGGGTGTCAGTCTTGGGACTGGACACATGGAGCACTTAGACCAAGTGCAAAGGATGAATGGTATGGATGCCATTCCCGGGGCTAGCAAGTCCCAAGTCTTGAATCAGACTAAAAGGAGGTTGTGAATGAGACTCCTCCAAGTGGTCGGAGGTGTGGATAAGTGACTAAAGTAGGATGGAAAAATTAGTCGCTTACAAAATAATGGCTAGGTGCTAAAGATAAAAAGTGGTAATCCATGATATGGTTACTTTATAAAATGGTTTATCATTTGATAAAGACATCAAGTTTCGTCTATGGGTGGTGGAGTTGTGAGAAATAAATTCTAGAGCCCCAAAAGTGGAGCCGAAAGGGTGCCAGATGGTAATGGCCAAAGTAAAAGCCAAATGAGCGTAACACGTTTGGACTAAACGCTCTGACTTGATGTAGCACACCTTATCTCTCTCCCCTTAAACCAACTGGAAAAAGGGCAATTGCTTGATGAGAGAGCCCTTAATGGCTATTTTATCCCCATTTATCCCCTAAGGTTCCAAGGATCCACGGTGACAGTATATCCAAATCTCATCCCATGATCACATGCACTACATTTGAAAAGTCAAGAGCGGGAGTGAAACTCCTAACAAAGGGCTCAAGGAACAAGCTTGAAGCAAACAATAAGTGAATCTCTAGAAAAGGGACACAAAAGGACCAACATATGATATGTGGAAGTGCTAAGATGGACTCAAAATGGACCCAAGATGGAATCCGAAATGAAGTCCGAGATGGATCCGAGATGGAGTCCGAAATGGAGTCCGAGATGGACCCAAGATGGACCCAAGATGGAGTCTAAGATGGACCCGAAATGGAGTTTGAGATGGACCCGAAATAGAGTCTGAGATGGAGCCAAGATGGAGTCTGAGATGGAGTCCGAGATGGACCCGAGATGGAGTTCAAGATGGACCCGAGATGAAGTCCAAGATGGAACCCAAGATGAAGTTCGAGATGGAACTAAGACTAAGATCGAGACTGAGTGCAAGACCAAGACCAAGTCCAAGTCCGAGACCGAGACCAAGACTAAGTCCGAGTTTAAGTCTGAGTCCAAATACTAATATAGGCTGTTGGGTGAAAGCCCAAAGTGATCATCCCATGGGGCAGTGGAGCCAATTTGGCTAGGAAAGGTTAGTGTGACATAGGAAGGCTATGCCCACGTGTTGGGTGATGATATATCCACTAAGGAGTCTAAAGCTAGAGTGAATACAGATATACAAGCAGGGTAGTTTGGTTAAGTGTTCAAGAGCCAACTCTAGCTCCCCCGGGAGATTGAATGGTCAATTACTCTCAATCCAAGCATAGGTGGCACTATATACTTGGATATCTAGTGTGGCTTAACGAAACCTCATTCTATCCCCATGGCTAGAGCACCCCAAGGCAGAAAGTGGGGAGAGTACCCATAAGACTCATGTAGGGCCTTAGTGTTCTGAAATGTTATCCCAAGTCCCAGACTATGGAAAAAAAGA
>NW_003314293.1:5669-100571 GCF_000143415.4 Selaginella moellendorffii | reverse complement strand
GAGAGTCGGACTGCGGACAACGGACCCCTTCCTACTTAGTGGTCAGGCCTATGAGCCTTGATCCAGTGGCAGTGTTGGCGAACACCGGTTATGAACAAAAAAAGACTTGGTAAAGACTAAAAAAAGGATATTAGGGAAGGCTATTCCCCATGTCTGTGGACATTCTAAGGATGCTAAAGAGTGGATCTAGGATGAGCATTTGTGGATAGATGGCCTAGTCTTTGAGAGACGGGACTATGATTTTGGTGGTGTTGGAATACTGGTGTGACAAAGGTGAATGAGCATGGCCTTAGCATAATTGGGTAATATATCATAATACATTTGGGTGTCGGTCATGGGATTGGACATATGAAACACTTGGACCAAGTGCAAAAGTTAAGTGGTATGGATGTCATTCTCAAGGCTAACAAGCCCCAAGTTTAAAATAGAACTTATGGAGGTTGTGAGTGAAACTCCTCTAAGTGGTTGGAGGTGTGGTTAAGTGATTAAAGTAAAATGGAAAATTTAGTCTCTTGCAATAGCATTACTTTATTATACTATAAAATTGTCCATTTATAAGAAAATATATATAATAAAATAATATTAATTATAGGTAATATACTTTATTCTAGATGGTGCTATCATATCATATACAATTGTTTAAGGAGATGGCAACACACAAGTGCTACAAAGTGAAAATGACATATGAGAATGACAATTTACAATTATGATATCTAACACTGATACTATTATTGACATTTGACATTATCACTGACATTTGATATATGATAGGTTTTTCATTTCACATAAGGATGTATTTAACTTTCTTCTACCTCAGCATATTGATTTCATCTATGCCTTCTCCTATATTGGTATTATAGGGAAAATCCATCTTGCATTTATTGAGCCATGGCATCTGCATAGTTGGGGAGACTTCTAAAGCCTTAAATTTTAGAAACTCCAGGTGATCATGATCTATAAAATAAAACTAAATATATTTTGAAAGTTTAATAAATATAATTTACCTCCTTGAGGTTAGAGGCAGGTCATGAAATCCTCTGAGCTAGCATTTGAAAAAATAATGTTCTTCAATAGTAAACACTAACTTACTAAAGTCATGTGTTGCCTTTACCACTGTAACACACTTTATCTCTCTTCCTTTAAACCAACTGGAAAAGGGGCAATTATTTGATGAAAAAGCCCTTAGTGGTTATTTTATCCCCATTTATCCCCCAAGGTTCTAAGGATCCACAATGACAGTATATCCAAATTTCATCCCATGATCACATGCGCTACACTTACTCAGAGATGTCAATGTCCTCATTAACTATTGATTAACAACCCTTATTGAGCCAAGGGGAATCAGCACCTCCATTTCTGGACTGAATCTACCAATCCTTCCATTGTGTAAACTAGCTATTCCATGTGAGGTAACTAGTGGTGGATACATAGTGGTGATCATGCACTACACTTACTCAGAGATGTCAATGTCCTCATTAACTATTGATTAACAACCCTTATTGAGCCAAGGGGAATCAGCACCTCCATTTCTGGACTGAATCTACCAATCCTTCTATTGTGTAAACTAACTATTCCATGTGAGGTAACTAGTGGTGGATACATAGTGGATACCTTTGTCCGTAGACCCCCCCAGAGATGTCAATGTCCTCATTGACTATTGACTAACAACCCCTATTGAGCCAAGGGATACTTTTATCCATGGATACTCCACATAAGAGGAAGGACGTACGCATGGATGCCTAATACATACAATTTCAAATTTCGAGGTAGGAATATACCTTGCTCAAGGGATACTTTCATCCATGGATACTCCACATAAGAGGAAGGACGTACGCATGGATGCCCAATACATACGATTTCAAATTTAGAGGTAGGAATATACCTTGCTCAAGGGTATATTATATTTTTAAGTAGCCACTAATCAATGGGAATCGAACCCGTGCTATTTACTCTAATACCAACTGTAGCACACTTTATCTCTCCCTTTAAGCCAACTGGAAAAAGGGCAATTGCTTGATGAGAGAGCCCTTAATGGCTATTTTATCCCCATTTATCCCCCAAGGTTTTAAGGATCTACGGTGACAATATATCCAAATCTCATCCCATGATCACATGTGCTACAACCATAAAACCACTACTTGCTATGCAATCAATCACAACACCATATGGTGGGGAGTTCAAGCAACACTTACATTACTGATGGAGTTTGAAATTAATAATCAAGAAACATACTGTAAATCTACTCATCCACAAGTTTGGGTATGATGTTAGTAAAATTGTCGTACCAAGGCAAAATGTGGGCTGCACAATTGCTATCATGAAATCCGTTATGCATGTTTCTACAGAAGGCATGATAAGTCTATATCATAACTTGGAAAATAAAAAAGTTTAAAAATTAGATAAAGATATGAAATACCTACTCACTTTTCTAGGTTTGCTTTATCGATGATAATAGGATCCATGATGTATCCAGAAAAGAACAACTTGAAACAAACTTTTATTACACATATCATAAGTTCATACATCTAATTGGGGTTGTTTAGTAGGATGAAGACACATGGCCAACTTTGAGCATAAGTGTTTCCAACAAAATGAATGCATCACACATGTGGTTAGGTGTGAAAAAATTCCAATCCTTGACTTTCCCATCAATATCTAAAAGATCATTTGGAAAGTCGAAGAAAATGAAGTCCATAACTAGAAGCAAGGGCCTTTGTATCTTTCAACACCAAAAGTCAAACTAGTGTTGTATGTCCATATTTATATTATCTTTTATGAAAGATGTTAGCAATCTATTATAAAAGCCAATGAATACACCCATAGTGCTCAGTGGGAAACAAATTAGACCTATAAAAGAGCTAAAAAATAAGAATTAATATACTATTGTTATATAACGTGTTGTCAACAAGAGTTCCTCCAACTTTTCATCACAAGAATCTCGTCAAGCTGGAATGAAACTACTACCAACAGTCATTGTTGTAAAATATATATATTACCACCTTTTATTTGTAAAAGTTAATTTTGCTTTATTCTATAAACCACTCAATCATTGTTATTTACTAATGGAATCTGATTTGGATCTTGGTTGTCAAATGGTTGAACTAAAGCTTGATCCTGACTATTTGGTGATGGAATGTGAGCTTGATCAAAAACTTTCTCAATGTTTGTGAAGCTTATTTCATTGCCATCTTCCAAAGTGAGCTTGAATTTACCGACTCCCTGGATACCAAGCCGTGTGCCATCCCCCAACAGAACACTACTTCTTTATTGCACTGGCTGCTCAAACATAAGTTTATTCATGGTCATAAGATTAGTGCAAACCACTCTCTCAAGAAGATGTCAATGCAAGACTGATGAATTGGAATGTGAAATCTGGCTCCTAGCATCCATTGCAGGCTGCACTACTAATGTCCAGAGCAGATGATGGCTTCCTTGTCCATCAATATGAAACTCTACCATCCCAGCTTGTCATGAACATGGACACAAAAACTTACTGCATGGCTTGCCCCAACTCCTACACAGTCACAGCCCAAATGGTCTCCAACACAGGAAACCTGAACATTGCATAAATGAAGCAGCTTTAAGAGAAAGAAAAGCTTACCTTCAATAACTCTGTGGTAGTGCCCAGGGCTCTCTTGCACACCTTTCTTCCAGGCACAACCTAGATGATCCTGAATGACATGAATGAGAGAAGCTAGAATGAAGCTTTCTCTCGTTTGTGACCGAGCTCATGAGATTCATCCCTCTCATTCCTGACCAAGCTCATGAGACTCAGAAGTATGTGTCCCTAGGACTTGTGTCCAGGAGCATTGCACACTCCTTTGCATCATCACACATTGGAAAAAAAATGCCACCCCTGCACAGACAGCTATTCAGACAAGCTGCATAGCCAGGAAGATGCTAGTGAATATTTTATAGCAAAGAAAGCTGGATTAATTTTTCTCAGGCCATTTGCATGGATTGCTTTGTTTTTTGTTTGTGTTTAGTTGTCTTCAGTTGACTCAGATTGACTTTGGTTGTCACAAGGTTGTCTTCAGTTATAGTTTACTCTACGAATTACAGGGTGCCCTTACACTTCAATCTCCTCCACTGGCAGCCGCTCATGCTGCCTGCGAGTCTGGGCCTCGAGCAATTCATTCCTGTAAAACTCGGCGTCCTTGGGCTTGTGCACCGCGTTGAGCCCCACCCACAGCACCTTGTACACCACCAAGTCGGGCGGACACCCCTGCTCTTTCATCTCGCGCACCGTCGCATGGACCTTGTCCACTTGCCTCGAGAAGATGAGCGAGCGCAGGTACTCCGTGTACGTGTTGAGCTCCGGCTCCAACCCGTCCACGCTCTGCATCTCCTCGAACAGCTTCTCGGCTTGCGATGTCAGCCCTGCCTTGGCGAGGCAGCCCAGCATCTTTGCGTACTGCAGGATGTCGGGCGTGTACCACTCCTCCTTTTTTATTTCGTAGAACACCTGGGAAGGAAGTGTCAAAGGTGATGAGAATGAGCGATCGGTCGAGTAGTAGTCTAGGAAGAACAAGCTCAAAAACTTAAGATAGGAGAGAAAAACCAGAGAAGCAATCAAGAAGTACAAGCTCAAAAACTTAAGATAGGAGAGAAAAACCAGAGAAGCAATCAAGAAGTACAAGCTCAAAAGATAGAAGGGAAAAAAATGAGAAGCGATCGATAAGTTCCAGGAAGAACAAGCTAAGATAGAAGGAAGAACAATGCAAATACTCACCTTGAGAGCGAGCTCGCCTTCTAGCTGCCGCTGGAGCTCCCGCAGCGCTCCAAAAAGATCGAGCTTGAGCAGCCGCGACACCTTGGTCTTGATGATGCTGCTCACCCTCTCCGGCTCGCTCTTGTGCCTCACCAGATCGCTCACAACCAGCTGCGTCTCCCGCGACAGTGTCTTGCGCGTCCGCCACAGGTGCCCCTTTTGCTTGCCCAGCCTCACGGATTTGAAGGGGCTAAACACCGACTGCGTCACAGCGCCATCGGTGTGATGCCGCACGAACAGAAAAAACCCTCCTGCGCGATCGAGATAGAATGCTGGCTCTCTGGCGCTGGCCGAGAAGAATCCCCTGTGATTAGACGAGAATCCACTCACATTCTCGAAGATCCGCGCGTGAGATCGCAAAGCCGCTGCCAGTCTCCTGGAAGCCATAAACCCCCACAAGCATAGAACCCTAAACCACCTTAAACCCTTAACCTTCACCCATAACCCCGAGAAAATTCCATGAGAATAGGTTATCATTCCTAGCACTGCTGGTCTAGTGGTAGAATAGTTCCCTGCCACGGAACAGACCCGGGTTCGATTCCCGGGCAGTGCAATGTTGCTATTACATTTTGTTTGGTCTGCGAACTAACCGGTTCGATTCGCAAAAGCTTTTAATTTCCTTACGTTTCAAAAACTATTTTAGGGCGATTTCTTGAGCCCGGCGGCGATGGGGATCATCCGCCAGGTATGGTCGCGCTTCGGCGGCAAGCTCGCGATCAGCTCCATTTCGCCATCGCCGAGCGCTGGCAAGCCGCGATCGCGGTCCGGCGCCATCGATTCCTATCTAGATGGCCTCTTACAGCGCAGGAATTTTTCTTCCAAGAGTTTCTTCATCGAGAGCGCTGGCTTGGATTGTAGAAAGCTCAGCCAGAGGTCCTACTACGTCGATCGATATGGTGTCCGGCATTTCGAGCAAAGGAGCCTGGGAGGGATGAGAGGATGGGCCAATGCAGGAGGTGGTGTCTCTCAGAAATTCCTTCTCGTTGCTGGCTGCATCGGTGGCTTCATGGTTTACTTCTACTACACCCATTTGGAGGTGGTTCCATACACGAACCGGAAGCATCTGGTTCTCATATCCCCGCAGATGGAAGCGATGCTTGGCGAGACAACTTTCAACAATGTAAGTGAATTCTTTCTTCTACTTTGTTCTCTAACTATGATCCTTCGTTTTTTTCCTTAGATGAAGAAACAATTCCAGAACAGGATCTTGCCACCTTACCACCCGGCTGTCGTTCGAGTCGCCAGGATCGCTCAGAACTCGATCAACTCGGCGATGGAAGGGATTCATGCCACTGGAAAAAATCAGCTGGAGTACACTCCGGATGTGTCGAAGAAACTGCCTTCCGCGAGGAGCCGAGATTACGTGCTAGGACCAGCCGAGGACGTGGAACAGCCAACGTTTTTTATGAAACTTGGGGAGAAAGATCTGTACCGTGAGAACGAGAGTGCGGTGGACGATGTGTGGGTCGAGGACTGCCGAAAGACTGCCAAGGAAAAGGGACGCAAGGCTCAAACGCAGCACGTCGATCACTTCAAGTGGGAGATCGTTGTGGTGGATGCCAACGTGGTGAACGCTGCATGCTTGCCGGGTGGTAAGATCATCGTCTTCACGGGGCTCTTGAAGGCGTTTCCTCACGACGAGGAACTAGCGACGGTCCTCGGACATGAGGTGAGCTCCTCTCCTCCCACGGGTTCTCAAGTTTTGGTGTTTGTTTATCGTGCGATTTCGTGCAGGTTGGCCACGCAATTGCCAGGCACACTGGAGAGATGCTTACACGAAGCATCTTCATTGGTTTCATCGAGTTGCTGTTCCTAGTCGTTGTCCAGGCTCCCAACATCGTCGGTCCAGCTTCCGATCTCTTGCTGAGGCTTCCGTTCTCTAGGAAGTAAGAATCCGTTTCGTTTAAGTTCTGTTTAACACTTTTTACATTTCCCCGTTAGGATGGAGATTGAAGCCGACCATATCGGAGCTCTAGTCATGGCTGCGGCTGGCTACGATCCCAGAATTGCTCCAGGAGTTTATCTCAAGCTGGGAGAGCTGCAAAAACTCCCCGAGTATGTCCAGTACATCTCCACGCATCCGTCAGGTCGAACTCGCGCAGAGGGGCTCTTGAAGTCGCAGACTCTCAAAGAGGCGACACGGATCTATCTGTCAAAACAAGGCGGCTGGGAGAGTTCAGGCTTTCTCATGTAGGGCGATTCGACTCGTCCAACTTAGTCACGTAAATCTGTGAGGTACTCCTCTTTTTCCTTTATGAATCGCATGTAGCACTCTGCACGGCTGTCCGCTCATTTTGTTCCGAGTTGCAGGTACACTGGCGTTCTGGATGTTTTCCGGGCCTCTATCCATCAACATTCGAACAATGGCTGTGTTTGCCAGCTAACTTTTTAATGTTTTCTCTACAGATGTTTGTAGGGACGAGTGTGTCCTTATTTTCTTGGAAGAACTTTCATCGTCGTGCTGGCTCTGCGCAAGGCCAGCTCGCGGTAAGTAGCTTGTTCCTCTCTACTATTCCTTGCCGATACATTGTTTGTTGGATTGTCACAGAGCGACGCTTTGTCAACCCGTCAATCACGCACAAGATAGCCTATCAAGGGCAGGGCCACCACAGAGCCAGTTTATTCCACTCCCGGACTTTATGAAGCGCGCTTTTCTTCCTCTTGCTAATCACGCTCGGAGAATATATCCCATCGTCGAATCTCGCTATCCAGAAGCCGCCAGGTCTGTCCGAGCATTCAATTCTTTTAGGCGCATTTCTTTGTCTTTTTTTCTCTTCTTTTCGTCTGGGCTGGTTCTTCGCAGTGGTGCAGTCCAGTGTAGTGTTTGGTCTCTTTTCCCCTGCTTCTTTTTATGGATTGGACCGGACTGGCGGGCCTGTCTCTGTGTGTGTGTATGCATTGTGTGAGTGAGTGTGTAGTATGTGTGTTCCAAGCTGGAAAGCAGTGTCCCGCTCGCCCTTTTCGTTGTTGGGAACTTCTTCCAATAATGACGGATTGGATCAAGCCGAGGGCCTCTCGCTCGCGCTTAAGCGAAGGAGTTTGGCAGCTTTTGAGTTGAGTTTTCTCGTCTTTGTCCTTAGTTTGGAACTAAGCTTCTTCTTCTCTTCTCTAAGCTCTCGGTTGATAGATAGCTTAGTCGCGGAGTCAGCGGCCATGGTTTCTGTGCGTCCTTGTTATAGTTTAGCGTGTTAATCTTAGCTTACGTCCTGGCATGAGCCAGAGACAAAGGAAAGCTCGTCAAAAAAATTGAAAAGAAGGGGTTCTTTGTCCGTGACAATCGCTGGCTGCCTGGATGGATGTTGACATCCACAATACTAAAAAAGAGCAGAGGATAGAGGCTTGTCCAAACAGCTTTAGTTAAAATATATCTTCTGGTGATTGGATGACCACTGTTTAGAGCAAACATCTATACATTTTCATACTTTAGATGGCTAGTTGATCACATAGAATAAAAAAGATGGATAAAGAGATGGTAAAAAAAGATAAAACTCCTAGCACTTTGCAGACTTACACTACCTTGGGAGCGAGAATTTTACTCCACCTCGGGGAGAGCCCGAAGAGCCAACCATGATTCTCCCTCTTCCACTGTCAGCCTTAGCTCTCGTGCTTGGGACCTGTGATCTTCTTTTTCCTGCGTTTTCCCTGAGGTTTTGATTGATCGTCTCATCCATCTCGATTTCCCTGCTCGTGATCTCGATCCCAGCGATGGCCTCCCAGAAGTCCTCTAGAAAAAGAAGTAAAGAAAGAAGAGCGAGCGAACCTGTGACCATCATCGCCCATCGGCGGCAGTGAAAGCCTCGGCGAATCCCGCCGGCCTCGTCGGCAAGCTGTCGTGGCTGTCGTAGTCGTCCAGCATCCTCCGGCTCGCAGCGCCGCTGCTGCTGTCCTCCTCGTACGCCTGCCACTTTTTGAGCGCCTGCGGCAGCGTCAAGCTCAGGTCGATGCCCGCGCTCTCCTCCCCGTCCTGGTCCGCCGGCTTCCACTGATCCACCAGCGGCGACAGCACGCTCACTGCGTGGCCCATGTCGGGGCGCTGATACGGCTCCCGTGCCGTGCAGTGACGCGCCAGCTCCGAGACCGTGTACACGCTGTGGAAGACGTCGCCCACCCCGAGCACCGGGTCGATGATCCGCAGCAGCGACTCCTTGCTGCTGGAGCTCGTTATCCGCCGGTACCAGGTCACCAGATGCATGTTTTCCTCCGGCTGGGACTCGTCCAGCGCGCGCCGCCCGCTTATCAGCTCCAGGAGCACCACTCCGAAGCTGAAAACATCGGCTTTGGTTGTCACCCTCCCGGTCACTGCAAACAACTTGTCATCAGAAGCAAGAAATCCAAACAAAAGCCTGCCTTTTACCTGCGTACTCCGGGGCCAGGTAGCCAAACGTCCCCGCCAGCCTCGTCTCCACCGAGTATTTCCCCTCGGGTGCCAGCTTCACCAGGCCAAAGTCCGCCACCTTTGCGCGGAGATCATCGTCCAGCAGGATGTTCGACGGCTTAAGGTCCCGGTGGATGAAACTCTTGTATGCCAGGCCGTGGAGGTACTCCATCCCACGGGCAACGTCCAGAGCAATCGCCAGCCGCCGCTTCCACTCCAGAGGCTTGAGTCTCATCCGCCGGTACTCGAAGAGATGGTGGCTCAGTGCGCCCTGCGGGAGATACTCGTACACGAGAAGCTTCTCGTTGCCGTCGATGCAGTACCCGAGAAGAGCCACCAGGTGACGGTGCCTGACCTTGCTTAGAACAGCTATCTCGGCATGGAACTCGCTGACGCCCTTGCTGCTTACCACGGACGAAGCCTCCATTCGCTTCACAGCTATGTTGGTGCCGTCGTCCAATTGCCCCCTGTACACCGCTCCGAATCCTCCCCGGCCGAGAACAGTTTCCTCGCTAAAGTTTCGCGTAGCGTTTCGCAGGACGTGGATCGAGATCACCAGGTTCCCAGCCTCCACAACTTGGACGTCGGTCCCGTTGGAGTTGACGGACGCCGTCTCCACAAGGCTGCGTGAGTTCACGTTGTTGCCGGCACCGCCAGGAACGATGATCTTCACAATGTCCTCGGAGCTTGAGTCCCTCGGATGCACCACCATTGTCGGGCCCTGGACTCTCACAAACCGCTTCTCGGACCTCTTGTAGAACAGGAAGGAAAGCGCGAGCCCAATGGCGAGCAGAGAGACCGCTCCCACCACTGGCCCCGCAATCAGTCCAGCTTTCACGGAATTGTGCTGGCTCCTCGGCAAAACCTCCGCCGCCGTCGCATTGTTCGCCACCGTGGTGTTCGTGTTCTTAGCACCACCACCCCCGCCAGAAGAACCAGACGGCTGCGCAGGAGTAACTGGAGGAGAAGTCACGGGTGGCAAGCTCTGGAGCAGCAAAGGATTCCCCTGGAAATTCGTCTTCACGGACTCGGGGAACTGTGGAAGATCGCCAGACAAGTTATTGTTGTGTAAGTCGACTTGCTGGAGCGATTTCATGCTGGTGAGCACCGGAGGAATGCCGCCACTGATGTTGTTCCCGTTGAGCCTCAGCACCGTGAGCGCCGTGAGATTCACCAGCGCCGGAGAGAGCCGACCCACGAGCTGGCTCCCCGCGAGATCGATCACCGACACCCGCTTCCCCGAGTCACAGACGATCCCCGTCCAGAGGCAGGGATCGTCGCCCTTCCACGACGAGACGATCGATGCCGGGTAGCCAAACTCCCCGATAAACTCGAGCAGCGTCTCCACGTCGTGAGAGCATCGCAGCCCCGGGACCGCCTGGCAGAAGTTATTCCCAGTAGCGAGGACCTTGGTCGTGGGCTTGAAGGCCGGAAGAACACCGATGAGCTCGTTGTTGTCCACTGAAAGGATCGCGAGTGGAAGCTCTGCCAAGCTCGCTGGAATGGGTCCTGTGAGGCGATTGTCGTTGAGCTTGAGATCCTGGAGCGCGAGCGCGTTGCCCAGCCCCCGTGGGATGGTTCCAGCGATCTCGTTCACCTGGAGCCATAGCTGGACGAGCGATCCCATGCCGCCCACAGCGTCGATCGGGCCTGTGAGAACCGGGCCTTGCATGTTGTTGGCCTGGAGCTGGACGAGATTGGAACTTACAAACGAGGGAGGGATCCCACCGGTGAGGCGATTGTAGGCGAGATTCAAGACCTTGAGCTGCGGCATCGCTCCCAGGAACGCTGGGATGCTCCCCACGACGCTGGAGTTCGTGAGGGAGAGGTTCGCGAGAGCTCCCAGGTGCGAAATATCCACCGGGAGCTCCCATCCGGCCGTGCCGTTGAGAGGATTGTTGTCGAGGTAGATCGCCGCGAGGGATTCGAGGCCTGCGAAGAAATCCCCCGGGATGGAGGAGAAATCGTTGTTGTCGAAGTAGGCGATCTTGAGGTTGGCCATCCCGGCAAGCGAGGGCATGGATCCAGATAGAGCGTTCCCTTGCATCCCGAGGTACTCGAGATTGGAGAGCCGGTTGAGCGATGGCGAGACGATCCCCTGGAGCCCCAGAAACGCCACATCGATCCCTGTCACGGATTTCCCCCGGCACTGGACGTGCTTCCACGCCGCGCCGCACGGATCGGTGCCGCTCCACTGGAGAATCTCCCCGTTGCTCAAGCCCTTCTGGAACGATTGCAGCGCCTCGGCGTCGACTGGATCCGTCTCGGCCGCGGCCGAGACGAGCAAGACCCCGAGAAGAAGAAAATATTTCCACGAATGCTGCTCCATTGCGGCCAGAAATCACAACGAATTCGCTCGAGCACAGAGATTATCACTCGCGATTCAGCTTCTCAGCTTCTCCCCGGCGAAATCCATCGCCAGGGAGCGTCATGGATCCCACATTGCGACTCGAGCACCCCGGCGGCATGCCGCGCAAGAACCCTAATATTCCATCGCCGAGGAGATATACGCGATGCCGTTGGATCCAGGATCAAGATCTAACGGTCCAAACCGCGCCACGACGATACGCGAAATCTGGGAATAGCGATCGAGCGATGGCGGGCGTTGGAGCAGCTTCGATTCGTCAGTATCTCGTTCACGAGTTTTCTATGAGACGAATACTTTGTTTCCTCAAGGTGTTGATTTGACGATCTTTCAAATGAGATCATCAAATTTTTCCTATGCTTTTCTGGAGCGATTTCTACCCTCTACTTTCCAAAGCAAAAGCCCATTCCGGAATCAATGCCAAATTCCATGCAGTGTGATAAGAACAAACAGCACATACACTTCAAGGCTGTCATCAATTGCTCAAGTTGACAGAATTGAAACATCGTCAAGTAAGGTTTTATATGATCAAAGAGCGAGATTCTCTTAGATGTAATCCTTTCGAAGTACTTTCGTTTGTTTTTCTCTCAGATTCTCTTATAAGTTATCAGCTGGCACACACAACCCCGAAAAGGTGGCGGTCGATTTGATAGAGGAATAACTTGATTTTATAGTTCCAGAGTGAGCTTGAAGCACGCAACTTGAATGGAGCCCATGGTTTGATCTGTAACTCTTAGTTTTCCTTCTTTTTTTCTTCATTCCACCAGCACTCGTTTGGAGGAGAATAAGATTTAGCTCAGAAGCTTGTGGATGTCTCCAGAGAGATCATTCTGGAATAAAACCATTAGACAAAACGTTTGAAGCTCACTTTTTCTTGAAGAACGAAGTTATGCTGCCTTGTTGAGGACCGCAAGCGGCTTTTTTGCCCGGCTTGGACGAAGGTTTTGTGGAAGCTTTGCTGGTGGAGGCCTTGGAAGCAGGATGCTTGCTTGCTGGAGGTGGCGGTGGTGGAGCAGCAGTTTTGTTGGGAGCTTTCACCTTTTCTATCTCTTCTATCTTCGAGCTTTCGGGTTCTTCCGTATCCCAGACAACCTCGGTCACTGCAAATCCATCGATCAGCTTTGCGATAATAAAACGGAGAAAAGATGGAAGCCCATACCTTCGCGTCCTCGCTCATCAATGCGTGTTCTGAGGACTTTTCTCTTCTTTTTGGGGTCCATGCGTTTATCGTCACCGCTCCTCGAATTTGAATTCGATGCTTTATCTTCGTGCTTCGTCTCTTCGATTTTCTTCTCTGGAGAGATGAGGCTGATGACTTCTTCTTCTTCTTCCTCTTCCTTTTCTTCCGAAGCTGCTTCTTCTTCCTTGTGCTCGGACACTTCGTCGTCGAGAACAACCCTTCGCTTCTGTCCACCCCGCCTGAGGCGGCGAAAGTTTGAAATATCGTCGTCACTGCTACCACCGTTTTCATGCTCTTCCAGTGCATTTATGCAAGCATCGGCATTTCCTATAAGAAAGTTAATCAGATAACCATGGCAGAAAGAACAAACTCACACACTCACCGGGTAATTGCTTTTGAGGAGAACCATTCTTTGGTGGACTTGCCTTTGAATTGTTTGATGGACGCCCCCATAAGTTGGCTATCGAGCTTCCTTGCGCTGTAGCACTTCCTTCCTTGCGCTTGTTTGCATCGCGCCTTCCTTCACCATTTTCTTGTTTTACCGTCCCTGCACTGACATTACCTTTGTCACCCCTTGTAGAGTTCGCCTGCTTTGAACTTCCTGACGGATTACTTGTTTCACCATTTGAAGCTTTCGCCGCAATGCTCGTTTCATTCTTCATAAGAGCTGGTTTAGGCGGCAAGCCTTGCGGTAATGATGCTTTTTCAGAGGCTGGAGCAGAACTGGAAACTGTTCCTTTGTGATCCCGTTTCACGAGAGAACATGATACTCCGCTAAACCTGACATAAAAGATGGTATCATCGGCCACTGCGAGCTTTTTCATACGTACCGGTTATCACGAAGGCAATTAACAGCATCGAGAGGCTGGTTAAAAAACTCCTCGGCTTGGACGTTGTCTGGACTCCACACCAGCGCTGGATCTCTAGGGACAGAAGCTTGGATGCTGTAGATGTGAACGGAGGACCCTTCCGCGAGAAGAGCTTTGGCTCCTATCAAGAAAAAAAAAATCGAAAGTCAGTTCCAGAGCAGAGAAGAACTGTCAAAAGGATTAAGATCGGCAGACCTTCAAGCTGCGATAGCTTGACTACTTTAACGGAATAACTCCGAGGTTGGCTTTGAGTCCATCCCGAAACAGAGTACAAGACTTCCAAGCCGTCCCCGTATTTTTCTACAAACTTGTAGAGCAGCCTGCAAAAGCTTTGAAGATAAAAAAAAAAAAGAAGAAGAACCAAATAGGAGAGGACGAGCATACCGTTTTGCCACATTGGATGAAATAAAAAACTTCCTGCTCAGCCACTTATAGGAGACCTAGAAACACACGAAGAAGTGAAAAGAGAGAGAAAATGTCATCTCACCATGAGCGACAGATCCGAAACGAGCGCTCGCAGCTGCTCGATAATCCCCGCCTCGGAGGACGAATCCGCCATGCCTGGATCAAAGCACGCGCCGATTGCTCATCCATGGAGAGCGCGATTCATCCCTTACCTCCCGGCGCCAAAACAAAAGCCCTAGACCTAGAACAAAACAAAATGGCGGGAAACAAGTTCCTTTACTTGCTCTCTCTCTCTCTCTCTCTCCCCCCAAGATCAAACTGCCAATTCCACAGCTCTTTTGGAGCACCCAATGTGACACCCAGTGAAGCACGCATCGCAAAAATGGCGGCCATTCCCTATCTTTGCTTTGATCCTCTCCAGCGACAAGAACTCGAGCGAGTCGGCTCCAATGTAATCGCAAGCCTCGGCTTGCGACATCTTAAACAGCAGCAGCTCCTCCTTGGTGGGAGTGTCAACTCCGTAGTAGCAGCTGTCGATCACCGGAGGACTCGGGATCCTCAAGTGAACTTCTCTCGCTCCAGCCGACCGCAAGATCTCGACGATGATCCTGGAAGTTGTCCCGCGAACGATGGAGTCGTCCACCACGACCACCTTCTTGCCTTCCAGGATCTCCGGAACCGGAGCCAGCTTCATCAAAACCTTGCGCTTCCGGTGGACTTCTCGCGGCTGGATGAACGAGTCGTGCGACCGGATGAGCGCCTGCTGGATTGAAATCCCGAGCTTGCTCGCGTAGCCAAGCAGCGACACCATCCCGGAATCTGGCACCGCCATGGCGAAGTCACAGTCCACTGGGAAATCCTCGGCTAGAAGCTCGCCAAGCCTGTATCTGGTGAGGTAGACCGAGTGTCCAAAGACGAAGGACTCCGGCCGGGACAAGTAGAAGAGCTCGAACAAGCATAGCTTCAGAGACTCGGCCTTCTCGAGCTCGTGGAAACGTTCTACGTTCACGCTGCCGCGGCCATTTTCCGACTTGGTCGCCACCAAAACTTCCCCCGGCTCGACTTCCCTCTCGTACCTGGCATGGATAAGATTGAAGGCGCAAGTCTCCGACGCGAAAACCACCGTGCCATCCTCGCGGAATCCCATCACCAGCGACCGAAAGCCGCGAGGATCCCTCACCGCCACCACCATCTCCGAAGTCATGAAGATCAAGCTGAAAGCTCCGATCCAGCTGCTCGCAAACCAAGCAGATCTTTCCCAGCAGCGGCGCCTCCTCGCAAGTTTTCACCAGGTGGAGGATCACTTCCGAGGAGCTGTGGAACTCACAGCCTTTGGCTTCTAGCTTGGATCTCAGCTCCTCATAGTTGACGATGTTTCCATTGTGAGCTAGCCCCAATCCTTTCACCTCGTGAAAGAATCCCTGCTCGTCTCAAGTCACAATCCCCGCGCCCTCCAATCCCCGGTGCTGGAGCCTGCTCAATGCCTGGTAGGAGAGATCGGCAATGGAGGCGCTGCCCTCGCCCTCTCCCCACGCCTGGAGCATCCCAAGAACGCCGCATTCCTCTCGCAGCTTGTCATCCTCAAGAGCGACCGTGGCAGCGATCCTCACGGCAGCAAGGGATTTGGTGTGCTGAGGCCGCGGCCACGGCCGCCATTGCGATCTTGGACGATGACCTGTCTCATAAACCCTAGGGAAGCCCTAAGGAGTTCGCGGGTAAATTCAAAGTTAAAACTATTCCATAAACCCTAGAAAAGCCCTAAGGAGTAAATAATTCAAAGTTAAAAGTATGCTCCTCGAATCTAGAGTAAGACAATTTGGAGGAAGAGATTATGTTCTAACGTGATTTTTCTAGGCTACTCCAAGGAGCATCACTAACTTGGAAGTTGCAAATCCAAAATTTTCACGGAGCATCACAAACTTAAAAGTTGCAAATCCAGAATTTTCGCGGAGTACCACAAACTTGGAAGCTGCAAATCCAAAGCGAGCTAGAACACACATCAAGCTAAAGACTGCTTTGGAGATTGTCGCGTCTCTCAGAAAATGCCGGGACTTGGCAAATGGGAAGTTTATCCACCAAGAGGCATTTGCTGCGGGATTTCACACCAACAAGTACATAGCCGCGGCACTCATCAAAATGTACGGAATTTTCTCGAGTATGATCCTGGCGCAAGAAGTTTTTGATGGGATGATCCACCGGGATGTTGTTGCATGGACGTCGCTCATCCTGGGATACGTCGAGAATGGAGAGAGCTCGAGAGCTTTGAATCTCTTCAATGAGATGGATTGCGAGCCAGATTCTTTCACTTTCGTGGCTGTGCTCAAGGCCTTGGGTTGCTTGGCTCAAGAATCCAAAGACAAGACGTTTTTCCTAGAGAGGGGAATCGAGATCCATAAGAAAGTAAAAGCTAAAAGGCTGGAATCTAATGTAGTTGTGGCAAATACTTTAGTGGACATGTATGGCAAGTGTGGAAACATGAAACTTGCTCAAGATGTTTTTGATAAGATTAGCCGACGAGATCATATTTCCTGGAACTCGCTCATTCTTGGATATGCCGCGAACGGGCAAAGCTTGCATTCTTTGGAACTCTTTGCGAGCATGGACTGTGATCCCAGCTCTGTGAGCTTTGTTGGAGCGCTCACGGCATGCAAGAGTTTGGCTTGTGAGAGTGAGTACCAAAAGGAAGTTTGTCTCGGGAGGGGGATTTTGATCCACAAACAAGCAAGCAAACTTGGATTTGGGGGTGATATAGTTGTGGCTAGCGCTTTGATAGACATGTATAGCAAGTGTGGAGCCATGTTTCTTGCTAGGAAAGTTTTTGATACAATGAAGCATAGAAATGTTGTGACTTGGAACTCTCTCATCTGGGGATATGTTGAGAATGGGGAGAGTTTTGTAGCATTAAATCTATACGTTAACTACATGGATTGTGAGCCCAGCTATGTCACCTTTGTGGCTGTGCTTAAGGCATGCGGGCTTTTGGCCAAAGATTCAAAATCAAAGAAGTTTTACCTTGAAAAGGGACTTGCAATTCATAAAACAATCAGAGCCCGGGGCTTAGAATCCAATGTGGTTGTGGCAAACATGTTGATAGACATGTATTGCAAGTGTGGCAGCTTAGAAAACGCGAAAAACGTTTTTGATAAAACGATCGATCGAGACGTGGTTGCATGCAATTCTCTGATCCTGGGATATGCCGAGAATGCTGAAAGCGCAAGAGCCATTGAGCTTTTCTTTGATCTTGGTTGTGACCCAAGCTCTGTGACATATATCAGTGCACTCAAAGCATGCGGGAATCTGGCAAGTGAGAAAAAATCACAGAAGCAGTTTTGCCTTGAAAAGGGTATTTTGATCCACAGAAAAGTCCAAGCAAGTGGTTTGGAATCTGATAAATCCATCTCCACCACCTTGGTAGACATGTATAGCAAATGTGGGAGCATGGCAAATGCCAGAGAAATATTTGATAAGATGCCCCATCCAGATGTTGTAACATGGACTTCCTTGATACTTGCTTACACAGAGAATGGGGAAAGCTTGCTAGCTTTGGATGTATTTGCTAGAATGGACTGTGAACCAGACACATTCACCTATGTTACTGCACTCAAGGGCTGTGAATCCTTAGCCACACTATCAGCTGGGCAACAAATCCACATCAGAATTTGCAGAGCTGGTTTAGAGCAAGATCAAGTGGTTGCAACTGCACTTGTGGATTTCTACATGAAATGTGGTAGCATGAGAAGGGCTGAGGAGATCTTCAACAGCATGAGCTCCCCAGACATAATATCATGGAACACCTTGATAGCAGGGTACAGCTCAAATGGAAATTACTCACAGGTGTTTGCTCTTGCAGAGCAGATTAGAGATGGTGGTGTTCAGATGAATGGCATCACACTCACCTGCATTTTGATGGCTTGTAGTCATATGGGCCTGGTGAGGGAAGGGAACCTGTACTTTGAATTCATGGCCCAAGAGTGTGGGATTGAGAGCTTGGATGGGAGTCACTACAATTGTATGGTTGATTTGCTGGGCAGATCCAACATGCTAGAGGAAGCACTGGCTCTTGTCCAGAGCATTCCAGGAACTGGAGCTGATGCTGTGATCTGGAGGACTTTGCTGGGTTCTTGCAAAAAATGGAGAAACCTCAGAATTGCAAGGATTGCATTTGATGCACTAGTGGCTGCTGGTGGCAAAGACTCAGCTGATTACATACTCATGAGTGATATTTATGCAAGCTTGACTATGTGAATGACTATGGGAGTTGGATTTAATTTTGATTATACTTGGTATTTAGGGTTTTAGGGCTGGAAGCGGGCGGTGATGATGCGCTGGGGAGCTGCGAGGCGGAATTCCTCGCGCTTGTGGTCGCAATCCAGGCGCTACATTGCCGGCCATGGATCGAAGCAGCGGCAGGATCCTTGCTCCTCGTCTGTGGCTGAATTGGAATGCGTGGTATCGCCCGACGATGGAAGGGATGCTCACGAGCTCCTGAGAAAGAATCCGGTGGGATTGTATGGATATGAAGCTTTGAAAACTGCCAAGGGATTTCGTGCATTTGCTGAAACAGCGATTGCGAAGTGAGTTTTCAGCGATTGTTTCTGGGGTTTTTGCTAAAATGGAGGTTTTTTTTTCTTTTGTAACAGGTCTGAGGATCTCATTGCGCGTGTCAAAGAGCTTCCGCCGTCCATGGAGACCATCAAGTGTATGGATGACATCTCCAACACTGTAAGTTCCTGGCATTGCTTTCTGGTTTAGTTTTTCAAAAGTTCCTTCTGCTTTTTTTGTTTTGGATCAGGTGTGCATGGTTGTTGATGCTGCGGAGCTCTGTAGAAACACTCATCCTGACAAGTAAGGTGCTGCGCCCTTGAAATGGTTTCAATCTCGTGCTCATCTTCCTCGTTTCCACGAGCAGGGAGTATGTGGACGAAGCGAATGCCGCATCGTTGAAATTGTACAAATATTTGCATGTAAGTTGCTTCTCAAAGACGGACCAGAGTTACTCATAGATGTTTTGCAGTACCTTAACACTCACAAATCTCTCTATGACGCCGTCGTTCATGTTGAGAGCTCGGATGCTTTGACTACGGAAGAAGCCAAGAGAGCTGCAAAAACCTTAAGAATTGATTTTGAAAGGGGTGGAATCCATCTACCTCCTGGTAAGCTCAAGAACTTGTTTTAAACAGACATTAGGCTCATAAATTTCAGAAAAGATGGAGCGTGTGAATGAGTTGAACCTTGAGATTACGCGACTAGGAAGAGAGTAAGCTTGCATTTTCTTGTAAACTGGCACTTGACGTGTAACGAACAGGTTTACAGAAAATATGCAGCTATCTCAGGGCCATGTCGATGTTTTCCCAGCATCAAAAGTACCGGAAAGTTTGCACCACTTAATGCAACCGATACGCAGCCATTCGAAAAGCTGGAAAAGTAAGAGCGAAGACACTGGGCTACGCATAAGCACCGATGCTGGAGTTGTTTCGAGTGTGCTCAAGTGGGTACCAGATGCTGAGGTGAGCTCTCTTTGAAAATAGTGCATCACTGATCAAGGCATGCTACTTACAGATCAGGAAAGAAGTCTATATTTGCAGTCACAGTACTGCGAAGAACAACCTTTTGGTCCTGGATAAGCTAATTGAATCCAGGCATGAACTTGCACAGGTATGCTCATCAGCTTCTTACTCCAGCTGATGTCTCTTTTTCCAGCTTATAGGATTCAATTCATATGCTGAATTTGCAACTGCTCCAACTATGGCAGGATCTTCCGAAGTTGTCCAATCTTTCCTGCACGATCTTTTATCGCAAACGCAATCTAAAGCAAACGAGGTTCCGTTCTTGGCAAATGCTTCAGCACTTTGGCTAAATCTTGGAGGCTGTGCAGGAGTTGAAAATGCTCGAGAGTTTTGCACGTAGCAGCTCAATCGAGCCTTGGGATGAAGCATATTACACTGGTATGTACAAAGCTCGTGCTCAAAATTTAGACTCCAAGGTAAAATTAAAGCTCATGCTTAAGAATGCGTCTGAGCTATTTTGTTCCAGGTAATCTCCTCGTATTTTCCACTTGAGCGATGCATGAATGGTCTTAAAGTGATTGTAAAATCCCTGTTCGATGCGTCTTTTGAACAAGTTCCCGTGGCACCTGGAGAAGTATGGCATTCTGACGTTCAAAAGTGGGAACTTCGGCATAGCACCGAGGTAAAAACCTTCCGTTTGCTTCATGGCACCTTGATCAAAACAATTTTCTTCAGGGTTGTTTAGGCCATATGTTTCTGGACTTGTATTCGCGGAAAGAAAAATACCCAAATTGCGCTCACTTTACTCTCAAAGGCGGGCGTAGAACATCCGAGACTGAATACCAATTGCCAGTACGATCACTTTTCTTCCTAATACTTCTTCACTGCTAAGTTTCTATGTCTTCAGGTGGTCGCATTGGTCTGTAATTTTTCTAAGCCTCTGTCGTCAATGTCCGCGTTACTACATCATTGGGAGGTGGAAAACCTTTTTCACGAGTTCGGCCATGCTCTTCATTCGCTTTTATCACGAACGGTACGAAAAAAATGCTGCCTTTTTTTCTGTTTTCTCAACCTTCAATTATCTCAGGAGTATCAACATTTTTCTGGGACGAGAACAGTTATTGACTTTGCGGAAACACCTTCAAACGTATTCGAGTAAGTTTAAAGGTTTAAAACTTCATGTTCTAGTTACTTATTTTCATTTTCCAGATGCTTTGCTTGGGACTATCAAGTGTTGAAAACCTTCGCACAAAACTCATCTGGCGAAACGATTCCAGAGAAGATGGTGGTATCAATGAACCAAGCGAAAAAGATGCTTGGTGTCACGGAGTTACTGAGACAGGTATGGATTGCAGTAGACTCGACACGACTCATTTAAAATCCATCCAGGTCTTGTATGCCATGGTGGACCAAAAGTTTTTCGGACCGCAACCTTTACCTGCTGGCGGCACTACTGGAGTGCTCGTGGAGATGCAAGAGCTCAGCAAAAACTGGAAGCACATCGAAGGCACGCACTGGCAATCGAAATTTGGACACATGATAACTTATGGCGCTGGTAAGCCGTGCTTTGCTTCCCAGATTTGCTCCTGACAGGGGTGCTTGTGTTCCAGGATACTACAGCTACTTGTATGCACGGTGCATCGCAGCTAGCATCTGGCAAAAAGTTTGCGCTGAGAACCCTCTAAGCCTGGAGACAGGGCAAACTCTAAGGCGGGGAATTCTTCAGCACGGTGGTGCCAAAGAACCAGCAGATATCCTTCGCGATTGCCTGGGTCAGGACTCGCTGATCACGGCACCAAGCGGAGGAGTAAGGCCTTGCGTGAAGCAACTCCTGTCCGACCTTGGAGTATAGGTACCCAATATTCTTTCGGAAACTGTTTAGTGATAAACTGGAGCAAGATATAAAGATTTGTGATCAAGATTTGAAGATAAAGAGTAGCCTTGGAGCAATATATAAAGATTGGTGATAAACTGGAGCAAGAAATGTGTTGAGAGTGGGATTCGAACCCACGCCCTTGCGGACCAGAACCTTAATCTGGCGCCTTAGACCAACTCGGCCATCTCAACTTAACAAAAGAGTTGTTAATATTTTTGTTATCTGGATAATTTCATATAAATATATATTTAAAGAAACTATCCTAGAAAAGAATCTAAATTATTTCAGCAAAACAAAGAAAGAAAAAAACAAAAATCTCAAATTATAAATTGAGATAGACATTTCTCTCATTCTCGTATTATATCGCGTCTTTGATATTTGGACTGTCATGACACAGCTCTTTCGTTTTCTCCTGTGGATGATCTTCCTTTTGGCAATGGCTCACACTTGCAACGCACCTCCACCCCAGCAGGGCCTCTTCAGGTTCCTGCTCAACAACAACAGGCTCACTGTAGCTCAGGTAAGAGAACTTGTGGGGCAAGTGATCCAATATGTACGAGGCCTGGGGCCTCTCCACGAGGTGAGAGTGGGCGACACATTTTCGTGGGTTACTACGCTTGCTGGAAACGTGGTGGTGAGCGTGCAGCTCCGGGTGATGAACGAGATATGGCGAGAAGATCGGGATGGGATATGTTCCATTCCCTCGACACGGGTGGTGTACCAGTTTGGAGACATGGTTGATAATGTCATAAATATGTGCCACTCCATCCTGGAGGAGCTCTACAATCAGGATCGCTGGTACGGGTATGTGGATGTTGTGCTGAATGCGTTTGGGATAGAATATCAAGTTCAAAGGGATGAGCTTTTCAATATTAATGGAGACGTGAAGCTTTTCAGAGACTGCAATACGATGGGCTAGATGTATATATATGTGTGTGTGTGTTACATGTTTTTGGGTGCTAACAATTACTTTAAATTCAAACGCTTTTAAACAATTGTTTTTAAGTACATTATGGGCAGTGAAAGAAAATTTCTCAAATTCAAAGCGAACGTAGCCAATTCTTGCTTTCCCAGCAATTGCTAAAGAGCTCTTCAGACTTTGTGGAAAAGCTACACTGGAAAGAATTATGATCTTATAGATTAAAATAATGTAAGGGATGGTGGCGCAGTTGGTCAGCGCGTAGGTCTCATAGCTGCTAAGCAATCCTGAGGTCGAGAGTTCGAGCCTCTCTCATCCCATTTTTTTGTTGAATTTCTCCTTATAAGAAGATCCTATGTTCGAAAAAGAGAAATTTGGATCATAAATAAACTCATCTTGTTTGGAAATCAAACATATAGCACTCTCTATCCAGGATGAAGAGGCCCTGTATACAAAGATGGACACCTGACAAATAAAAAGCCTTCTTGCCGGCTCCACAAGAGCCACGAGGCGTTCAGAAATCCATGGTGGTTTACTTCAACCAGAGAATACTGTGGGATTAGAGGATGGTATTCTTTTTGAATGTTTATTTCTATGGTTTTAAATTTATTTGTCTTTTTATCGCCATCTTTTTATCTGTTCTAGACTGGAATATTGATATTAGCTTATTGCTACGTATCAACATTGATACGTAGAATAATTTTATTGAAATACAGGAAATATGTATAGGGTGGATCAAGATTGTGTCACCTCAGCCCAACATCTGGATAATTTTATTGCCTAGGACAGATCGAAGCTGGCAGGTAGCAAAACAGCATAGGAGAATCTGAATAATTTCAACAAACAAGAGAAAAAAAAACAAAAACCTCATATGTATAATTGATACAACCATTTCTTACAATTTTCATCCTCATATTCTGGCATTTCATATTTGGACATTTTAAGATTGTGATGACAAAGCTCTTGAGTTTGCTCTTGTGGATGATCTTCCTCTTGGCAATGGCCAACACTTGCGAGGCACCTCCAACCCAGCATGGGCTCTTCAGGTTCTTGCTGAACTACAACAGGCTCACCGTACGTGAGGTGAGAGACCTTGTGGCCCAAGTGATACAACACGTACGGGGCCTGGGTCCTCGCCGCGAGGTGAGAGCCGGCAATAGGTTTTCGTGGGTTGCTACGCTCGCCGGAAACGTCATGGTGAGCGTCGAGATCCGGGTGCTGAACCAGATATGGACTGAAGATCGGGGTGGAATATGCTCGATTCCGTCGACGCAGGTAGTGCACTCGTTTGAAGACATGGTTGACAGTGTCGTAAATATGTGCCACTCCATCCTCGAGGAGCTTTACTCTCGGGATCGCTGGTATGGGTATGTGGATGTTGTGCTGAATGCGTTTGGGATAGAATATCGTGTTGTGAGGGACGAGCTTTCAGGTATTGATGGTATCACTGATGTGAAGCTGTTTAGACAATGCGTTTGATGGCATTTACATAAAATGTAAGTATTCATATACAGAAGTATACTAAATATTGTTAGTACCTTTAAGACGAGACTAATTATTTTAAATTTCACGCTCTTCCTTTTTGTCTTTTGGATCTTCCTCATGGAAAACACAAGGAAATAAGAGATTATGGACTAAACTCTCTTCTTGTGAGCTTGCTTACCCTCCTGTGCGTCCGCACTGTCAAGCGATGCACGCGAGTGGCCTTCCACTCGGCATTTGCTCCTCGAGGTGTGGATCCAGCTTGTGCGGCAAGCTTTCGCAGCGTGTGCTTGCTCTTTCGCTTCTCTTCCTCGCCGGTTGCTTCACTGAGCACAGCTCCAAAACCTCAGATACCAAAAAAGAAAATGGAACTTCAAACTCTACTGGAGAATCCATCCAAATCCAACCAGGCGCGAAAGAGAAAAAGGAATGACAACAACAAGAATAAGCAAGAACTTTGATCGCTACTATCCAAGGCCAGAAAAAAGAGAACTTCCAAAAGAATAAGCGATCGGCCAAAAGCAAACTAGGCCCGACAGAAAGAAAAGAACTAGACGTCGAGCAAAGAAACCACAAACCATACCCCCCTTCCTTTTTGGAGAACGCAGCTTTCTTCTTGCGTGAGAGATCGACGCCATAGTGATGGTTGTACCAAGCTCGAAAGGGCGTAGCATCAAGCTGGACGATGGCGCTCGTCACCAGCGTCTGGGTATTCCCACTCATTGAAGTTGCCACCGCGAACGTCATCGCGGGCTGCCTCCAAGCTCATATCTAGAAAACTCTTTCGGTAAGCTCTTGCAGTCTTTCTTTCTTAGATGCTGTGAGAACTGGCGCCGAAGAACCCTAAATATTTAGGGTTCTAGAGCGTACATTTTGGGCACCGCCAAAACGTTGCGCGCTCGAAAGAGCTCTAATTCGTCTACGAGTGCTCGAAAGAGGTACGATTTGCTGTTTGATTCGTCTAGGAACGAAAGATTTCCTTTTTCCAGGAGAAATGGTCTACGTTTTCGTCAAATCTACCTCTTACCTCAAATGCATATGTCATTGTGGAGAGGAATGAGACTATGTGATGGTTCTTTCATTGTGGAGAAAGAATGAGACCATGAATTGCGAAAGATTTTCTCTCCGGCCTCGCAGTATGATTCTTCAAGCTCGATCAATCTACTGGATATGGAGAAGCATCTTCTCAGCTCAACTATTCCAGGTGAGTAGAACAATTCATTAGCTTTTCTCGCAATTTTCACACACTCCTTCCTTCGCAGCTCTTCCAAGGTCGCATTTCACAAGCGAAGATCTAAGCCACCATCCAAGTCGACACGAACTAAAGAGCTTGGTAAGCTCTCTCAATGGGGACGCTAGCGCTGGCGAGTATGCTCGAGTGGCATACTTTTGCGGCGAGCACCGGGCACTCCGCGAAGCCCAAGAGCTCCACGCGAAAGCCATCCATCACAGACTGGAGCTCGACGCTTTCCTCGGGAAGAACATCGTCAAGATGTATCTCAAGTGCGGCAGCGTGATGGATGCGAGCAAAGCACTGCAAGAAATGGTGGAACCGGACGTGACTTTGTGGACGGAAACCATCGCCGAGCACACCAAGCGCGGCATGGCCAAGGAAGCTCTCAGGATCTTCCAAACCATGCAGCTAAACGGCGTGGCTCCAAACAAGATCACATTCCTCACGGCTCTTAACTCGTGCTCGAGGCTGGAAGATCTGCGAGACATCCACGACAAGATCGTCCAAGGCGGAGCCGAGTCCAATCCAATGGTCGCGACTACGATCATCCACAGGTACTCCAAGTTTTCGAGCTCCGGGAAAGCCCGGCAAGTTTTCGACAAGGTCCGCGATCCAGACGTGTTCGTCTATAACGTCATGGTGGCGGCCTACGCGAAAGATGGCCTCTACGAGGAATCACTCGGGCTCTTCCAGCGGATGCAAATGGAAGGGATCACTCCGGACAAGATCACATTCCTCGCCATGCTCGATTCGTGCCAGGACGAGAGAGCGCTTAAAACCGGCCAGCTGGTTCACAGGATGATCGAAGAAACTGGCCTGGGCTCTGCGATGATCGACATCTCCACGGGCTTGATCAGCATGTATAGCAAGTGTGGCGACTTGGAAGCTGCGAAAGCCGTCTTTCAAAAGGTGGCAGAGGCATCCATAGATGAGGTTCTGTACACCGCCATAGCTGAAGCTCATGCACGGCGAGGAAGCCTCAAAGACTCGCTGGAGATCATCACGAGAATGCACCAGAGTGGCGTCAAGCCCGGCAGGATCACCTTCACAGCGGTGCTGGACGGATCGTCCGGGCGAGCTTCACAGAAGGAGCTCGAGCAGCTCCAAGCCGCCATCGCTGGTTTCGAGCACGACGTAGACGTGGCCACGGCGCTGGTAAACTCGTATGGAAAGTCCGGGATGCTTGGGCGAGCTCGGGAGATCTTCGAGGCGATGGAGGAGAGGAGCGTGATCACCTGGTCGTCGATCATCGCGGCCTACGCTCATCACAACCGCGTCTCGCAGGCGCTGGAGCTCTTCGAGGAGATGCAACAGGCGGGATTTGCTCCAAGCCCGGTAACTTTCCTGTCCGTTCTATCGGCGTGTAGCCACCGGGGGCTGCTCTACAGGGCGATCACGTACTTCGCGTCGATGATCCAGGACTATGGATTGACGCCGCTAGGCCAGCACTACGGCTGCGTTGTGGATTTGTTTGGGCGATCGGGTGAAGTTGGCGATGCAGAGGAGCTCGTGGAGAGGATGCCGCTGGAGCCGGATCAGGAGGTGTGGATGGCCTTGCTCCGGGCTTGTCGAGAGCGAGACGATGCCGTTCGTGTGGGCTTGCATGCTGGAGAGCGTGTTCTTGAGCTGGATCCGGGGTGGGAGTCCGGGTATGTGGTCTTGTCCAGTGTTTATGCTCCTTAGAAGTTTATAATCTTTCCATTTTTCTCTGATGAAAACAATGGTGAACGGCTCAAGATGAGCCAGATCCAAATTCAAAAATATCTGATAAGGCGTGGATTCAGCTATGTGGAAGGCAATGGCAATTGCCAGCCACAGCAGGGAAGTGATTGTAAATTCATGGCAAATCATCACAGATTTACGCTCTCCATGCATAGATGTTGAGTTTATATATGTTGTGCAGTGATCGAGGGTGGAAGCAGAGTGAACATCCTGCTGGAGGAGACCTGGAGAAATCTCCCAGAGACTATTCCTGTTTCATTCATGGTGAGGCTGACTAGCACTGTGCTTTACCACGAGGAAGGTAATGGATACATGCTTGATCTTACGTGCTAATCAACCATGTTCACCATGAATGAATAAAACCTTTGGGAAATTTAATTCCTTTTAGCTCCATTGCCACATACAATAGATAAATTTGCGCTGATGATTATGTAAGATATGGCCCTTCATAGCAATTGCTATAATGCCTTTTGCATTCCAGGAGCAAATTGTAAAAGCTTGTAAGATGTTATGGTTGCTGCCACTTCTAAGAGAGATCTGATACAAATATGCTGGCATAACATATTCTCCAAAGCTCTCTCCTGCAACTAAAGACGTTTTGGAAGTTTTTGATGGTATCAAAACTGCACTGAATTCACCATCCATTGAAATCTCTGCCCAAAGATTTCTCTGCATTTTTTCAGATGCTGGGGCATAGTCTCTGGGACCAGCAACGACAGAGGTTGCAGCCGAGAAGGAGTGGAATAGACAAAACACTCGAGCTCTTGGAATCCTTGGACGTGTAGTGGGGAAGATCTATCGGTGTCACCTTGACACATGAACCAACAAGACCAACGTAATTGAGATGAAAACCAAGTTCGGCAACATGGTCAAGAAGAAGGATGAGTCAATTCAAGATTATGCAAGTCGTTTGAAGGATGCGAAGCAGATAGACACCCTTTAATCTTTCACCGAAGTGGACGACAGCGACCTTGTCACGGAGGGCGTTCCAACAGCGTTTCAACTTGCTGCCGCTGGAGTCTGGACATGTGGCCACGAGATCGTTAACGAGATGTTAGCGCTGGAAACCTTGTTAGGGGGTCTCAGGCCAAGGTCTCCGCGCCAGGAGGGTGCTGCCAAAGAATGCAAGGACAAAACGAGCGAAAGAGAAACAAGAAGCGCAAATATAACGGTCTCTGTAATATCACTGTACAGATGAAGTGGCCAAGATCCGGAAGGAAATCAGGAAGAGGAAGAAAGTCGCCAATTACGCACGAACAGATCAAGATGCTGTCAGTGATGGCAGCTTGTTCATGGCTCAGGCTGTAACAGAGCCATATGCTGTTCTTCGAGTGTTGGGTGCATCTCCAAAGCCTTTTCTCGCATTTATAAGAAGTTCCAGACGGGAAGCGAATTTACCTCGGCGATGACTACTCACACAGCGTGTGTGGAGTGGGTACGATCAAGGTCCGACTTGCCACAGGACAGGTTGTAGCAGTCAGTGGAGTCTACTACGTTCCTGGTGTCAAGAAGACACTCTTCTCCATTGGAAGAATCACAGATCTTGATTGCGAACTAGCGTTTTTGCAGGTCCTCAGCATGCGGTTGACCTCCAGACATGGCATCGCCGGATATTGAACAACTCGCGAGTTCAGGCATGGTTGACGGTCTTCACATCACTTCTCAGAAGCTGAGGTTTTGTGAGCCGTGCGTTCTCGCGAAGCAGCACAAATTTCCTTTCAAGGCTGGTGCTGCTACAAGATTTTAAAGCTCATCCACTCTGAGATGTGTATGATGCCAGTACTTTCTCGAGAGAAGAAGCTCTATTCTGTGACTTTTGTAGACGATTATTCCTGGAACTCGTTGATAACCTCAGATTGGCAAGAAACACATGAAATTTCGAAGTGATGGTCGTGCAGAAAACGTCTCCAAAGATTTTATCAAATATCCTTATTACGAGTTGCTGGTTTGCCCAAGTTTTTGTGTGCGATGGAATGGCAAAAAACCGGATCTCAGTCATCTTCGAATTTTTGGATACATAGCGTATGCATTTGTGCCAAGGACTAAGCTTGAAGATTACAGCGAGAAGGCAGTTCTGGGCGGCTACAGTGGTCACATGAAGGCCTACAAGCTCTTCAGTTTGTCCTCATCCATGATCTTCCACAGTCGTGATGTGATCACACGGACGTATGCAACCAGAAATCTCCCGTACGCTCTTGATCCTCCAGTCAATCGTCAACGGTTTATGGTTCTTGACACTGACGGCAGCTCTAGCAGCAGGATCCGATCAACCCGTCCCCATAGACGCAAATGCTGAAGCGAGTGGGAGCAGTCCAGCAAGTAGCGGCAAACTCAGCAGGCGGTATTTTTGGCACTCCAGTCGGCGGAGAAGTGGGAGTACTCAGCCCTCACCACAGCCAGTGCTTAGACGATCTACTCGGATCCGCACACTCACAGAAGCAGGGGCACAATTTCAAGAATGGCTTGACTTTCAGGCTGCCCGCCGAGCTTCTCGGCAGCTCAAGCTAGGGAGCGTGCCCAGACAGCTCCAAGTGGTTCCAACACGTTCTACTATGCAGCAGCTCCTCCAGAAGTGCAACAGGCGATTCTGGACTTACCTTCTCCAGTTTTCCAGTTGCTATTTTGTCAAGGGCGAGATCCCAAGAATTTGCGTGAGGCACTCTCCAGTCCTAAGCGTGAGCAGTGGCAAGCAGCAGCAAATTCTGAGTATTCATCTCTCATGGCATGGGACCTGGTCGATCTACCTCCTGGAAGGAGGCTTTTTCGAATCAAGACTGGAGCTGATAAGAAACTTCTCAACTACAAGGCAAGACTTGTAGCAAAGGGATACTCATAGGTAGAGGGCGTGGACTACAATGAAACGTTTTCTCAGTTGTGAAGATGGCCTCTATCCACTTGCTACTCAATCTTGCAGCTCATGAGAATTTAGAAGTGGAGCAGCTCAAACTTCACCACAGTGTGCGATCTTGATGAGGGGGTTTATGTCCTTCATCCAGAAGGATATGTTGTCAAAGGCCAGGAATGCAAGGTATGCAAGCTTAAGACAATGGTATGTGAATTTGAAAATTTCATTGGTTTTGTGAGTATTTCAGCATATTTTAGTATTTATTTTCATAAGTTATACATAACATTCCACTGTAAGCAAAAAAAAAAAAACTCAAAAGACAATTTATAAGGGTTAAATATAAAGGGAAAAAGTTTTAATCTTAGGGATATTTAAGGTTAAAGTATTATTGGATTTAAATAGTACTAAACTAGAAGTTCAAATTTAAAAAGTTATATTTAGTATCAGAAGGGGTCTTAAGTCCAACTTTGATAGGTAAGGAAATCACGTTACATATTTGACATTTGCTTGAACTTAAAAAGTAGTGTGTTAAAAGAATGGGGTTCGAGAATGACTTGAGAGATGGTCCCTCACTCTTTTGACAACCAAAAAGAATAACTTGAGAGATAATCTCCCACTCTTTTGACAAAAAAGAAAAATGACTTAAAAGATAGTCCCCCACTCTTTTGACAACCAAAAAAAATGATTTGAGAGATGGTCCCTCACTCTTTTGACAACTAAAAAGAATGATTTGAGAGGTGGTCCCCCACTCTTTTGACAACCAAAAAGAACAACTTGAGAGACTGTCCATAAAAATTTAAATATAAAAGGCAAAAGTCTATGAAAAAAAGCATATCCCCTTTTTCAATAAATCAATAATTTTTGGGATATTTAAAATTAAATATCCTTGGGTTTAAATACTAGGTTGAGAAGTAAGTTCTCAACTTTTGTTCACAATAGTGTGAACTTGTAGAGAAGTATGGTAGATTTAGTTGTTTGTGAACTTGTAAGAAAGCATAGTGAATTATAAGTAACCATGAGTTCAAATATATAGGAAAAAGGCTTATGAAAAAAAATACACCCTTTTTTTTAGTGATCAAAATATTAGGGTATTTGGGATTAAACGTTCTTGGGTTTGAGTTGTATTGGACTTAGTGACCTCCTGAGAAATCTAAATTCTCAACTTCCATTCATGAGGACCTCTTGGGAAGTTTAAGTTCTTAGCTTCCATTAACAAAAGTGTGAATTTGCAAGAAAGTGTGGTGGATTTAGTTGCTTATGAACTTGTTAAGAAATATGGTGGATTGAAAGTAACTAAAAAGAACAATTCAAAAGATAGTAAATAAAGGAGAGGGAAAGAGCTTATAAAAAAGAGTGTAAATTGGTTGTTAAGGGTTAGGATATTTGGGGTTAAGTGTTCTTGACCTTCCTAGAAGTTTAAATTTTCAACTTCTGTTCATGAAAATGTGAACTTATAAGAAAGCGTGATGAATTATAAATAATTAAAGAGAATGACTTTTGAGAGATTTATAAAGATTCAAAAATAAAAGGAAAATGAAGAATAGTGCACCCTTTTTTCCTGGGGTTAACCATCCTTGGGTTTAAATTATACTATACTAGATAACCTTTCAGGAAATTTAAATTTAAGAGCTAGACAATTATCTATTAGTCAATCCAACTTGCCTAGCTTTGCAGCAGCCCAAGTGTGAGCTATAGGCACAATTTAAGATGGTGGATCTTGGATCAGTGAAATATTTTTTAGGGATCAGGATTATATGTGACAGGCAAAATCTTGGAGAGGTTTCATCTTGCTGAGCTAAATGAAGCATAAACTCCTATGGAAGCTGGCCTCCATCTCAGCAAAGATCAAGTCTCACAAACAGTTGAGGAATGCAAGAAGATGAAGCAGATACTGGTTGGCACCTTAATTCACCTGATGGTCTGCACACAGCCAGATTTGGCCTTTTCAGTGGGAGCAGTGTCCCAGTTTCTCAAGACTCAAGGATTCCTCATTGGTTGGCAGTCAAATGCATCTTTCGCTACTTGAAGAGGACCACACATTATGCACTCACGTACTCCAAAGCCCCAGCAGGTATGGCTTCACAGATGCTGACTTTGCAGGCGAGGTTGAGCAGCGCAAATCCACCACAGGTTATATTTTCAGTCTCGGCAGTGGCACTCTCACGCGACAGTCAATTATAGCGTTATCCTAAGGAATGTTGCTAGCTACGACAACTTTTGGACGGCATCAGCTAGCGCCAACATATCCAGGTGCAGTTCCATTATATTTGAGATCAAGTGAACCAGCATGTTTTGGAGCTCATCCAACAAAGCAGGTTGCAGATATTTTTACCAAGGCGTTACTGTTCCAGCGACACGTACAAGCACTTGGCATGAGAGAGCTCCTTGAGCGAGCACCTTAGTGCTCAAGTGGGAGTGATATGAATATGCTGGCATAGCATATTCTCCAGAGCTCTCAGGGGGTTTTGTAGCCCCTCGTGATGAACGAGAGCCTGTTCATCCTTATCAGAGTCGATGTTGGGCTTGACGGCTATCCATTTGTCGTCCTTTTGGGACTGGAGGCCCCGACGTCGTCTTGGTCGAGCATTGTCAGGCAGTTTGGGTCCGCGTGAGCTCCCAGACCGAGTGCCATGGACGGCTGCGGACACGGTGGATAGAAGTTCATTCTCATCCCGGCGGAGTGCTTGGATTTGAAGTTCTTGCTGAAGAAATCCCGGTCCAAGTCCAGGCTCTCGGCTAAAAGCTCCAGGATCTTGATCCCGAGGGAGTGGAGTACGTTGCCATAGTCCATGATGGTGGAGCTGCGAGAATGAGATGATTAACGAGTGGGAAACTGAACTAGAAGAGAGATAACTGAGGTACCTGAGCTCCGAGTTTCCATCTGGCCATAACTTCTTAACTATCGGCACCACGTTGGAAGTTGGAGCAATTTGCAAAGTGAAAGTCTCGGACCACAGGACGCGAGTTGGAATGAAGCCATGCCTGCCTGGAAGTTCGGAAGGCAGCTAAGGAGCTTGGTAAGCTCTCTAGATGGCAACGCTAGCGTTGGCGAGTATGCTCCAGCGGCAAACTTTTGCGGCGAGCACCGGGGCGAAGCCCAAGAGCTCCACGCGAAAGCCATCCATTACAGACTGGAGCTCGACGCTTTCCTCGGGAAGAACATCGTCAAGATGTACCTTAAGTGCGGCAGCGTGATGGATGCGAGCAAAGCACTGGTGGAACCGGATGTGACTTTGTGGACGGAAACCATCGCCAAGCACACCAAGCGTGGCGTGGCCAAGGAAGCTCTCAAGATCTTCCAAACCATGCAGCTACACGGCGTGGCTCCAAGAAAGATCACGGCTCTAAACGCGTGCTAGAGGCTGGAAGATCTGAGAGACATCCACGACAAGATCGTCCAGGGCGGAGCCGAGTCCAATCCAATGGTTGTTGTGCAGTGATCGAGAGTGGAAGCGGAGTGAACATCCTGCTGGAGGAGGCCTGGAGAAATCTCCTAGAGCCTGTTCCTGTTTCATTCATGGCGAAGATGCCTGACCAGCACTGTGCTTTATGTAATGGATGCATGTTCGACCTTATGCGCTGGTCAACCGGTTATCTTCACCATGAATGAATGGAATTTCTGGGAGATTTAATTGCTTCCGTTCCTTATTAATTCCACTGTTATAATCTTTGAGTGCTTACAATGAATAAATTTGCGTTAATAATTAACTAAGCTGAATGTAAAATCATCTTCTTGTGAACCTTTATGGCAATTGCCGTAGTGCCTTTTGCATTCCAAATTGTAAAAGCTTGTAAGATGTTATGGTTTTGGTGCCAGCATCTTGGATTACCTCAAATATATATATATATATATATATATATATATATATATATATATATATATATATATATATATATATATATAAATGTAGTGGACACGGATGGAATGGTGTTGTCATACGTGATAAATCTTTTGTGGTCCTGAATCACACGAAAAATTCGTGTGAATAGTCTCTGGCCTAGCTGTCGTGGGGACCACGCTTTATTCTCAGATGCACTCGTCCATATAATGCTTAGATCTGTCATTCATAAAAAGATAAAACTAGACATTTGCGTTGAGCTTTCCTTCTAGTCGGTCTTGCTCTCGTCTGAGATCTTCATGAACGTGTCCAGGCCACCTTTGCCGCGCATCCGCTTGGTTCTAATCTGCTGCAAATACTCTGCCCAAGTGAAGGGCCTGTAGAGCAGTGGATGGGCTTCGTCCACGAGCTGCGCTGGAACCTCCATGGATACACTGTCGTCCGGGCTGTAGAAGAAGGCAACGGACAAACGAGCGTTATTGCCATTCACAACAGCGCGGTGCTGGACGCTGCGAAACCTGCCATTGCTCCACGCCTGAAAGAGAAAGCAGTAACGAGCGGGAAGTTAAGAAGAGAATAACTTGGTTTACCTGGAGACTATCTCCAATGTTTAGGACCAGTGAGTCGACATCGGGCTTGACGGCTATCCATTTGTCGTCCTTTTGGATCTGGAGGCCCCCGACTTCGTCTTGGTAGAGCATTGTCAGGCAGTTTGGGTCGGCGTGGGCTCCCAGACCGAGTGCCATGGACGGCTGCGGACACGGTGGATAGAAGTTCATTCTCATCCCGGCGGAGTGCTTGGATTTGAAGTTCTTGCTGAAGAAATCCTGGTCCAAGTCCAGGCTCTCGGCTAAAAGCTCCAGGATCTTGATCCCGAGGGAGTGGAGTTCGTTGCCGTAGTCCATGATGGTGGAGCTGCGAGAATGCGATGATCAACGAGTGGGAAACTGTAAATAGAAGAGAGATAACTGAGGTACCTGAGCTCCGAGTTTCCATCTGGCCATAACTTCTCAACTATCGGCACCACGTTGGAAGTTGGAGCAATTTGCAAAGTGAAAGTCTCGGACCACGGGACGCGAGTTGGAATGAAGCCGTGCCTGCCTTCGTATCCCTGGAAGAGACCGAGCGATGCTTTCTCCTTGTCTTCGGCAGGCAGTGAAAAGAACGCTCGTCCTTGAGTTCTCACTCTTTCCAGCAGCTCCAGAGGGATGCCGTGGCCAGCCACCTGAAAGAATCCCCACTCGCTGCTGGCCTCCGCAACTTCCCGAGCAATTCTCTTCCTCGACTCCTCGGAACACTCCGGCAGCAACAGTTCCCTGAGGTCCACAACTGGCAGGGACACCTGCTCGGAGTAACCATCGTGAGGCACTGTGACACGCTCCGACTCAGGAAGCAAGAACACCTCCGGAATGGTCTCTGTGCCTTGCAAAGCTTTCGCAAGGGAGCCAACGTTGGTGCTTGCCCCTGAAATGGGAATATTGTGGACCGAAGGAACTGAAGCTGGCTGGAGTGTCTGAGCTGCTGCCATTGCAAGATATCAAGTCGTTAAAAGAACAGCAAGCAACTCGGACACCACAATCCTAGACTAACTGCTTAGATATAGACTTTATGCATCAGAAAGCAGCACTAGAAAGAATCCTCTCCGAAGACAAACACGCAATATATAGTCCTGAAACAGGAGCTAAGCGTCCTGAGGTACTGGATGCCTTTTCAGCGAGGAGGCGCGCTCACACAGACAGCATGAAAAGCTGAACTAGGACTCACTACGAACTCCACGCTTCGCCGGTGCTCCTCTCTCACTTTATAGTACCGAAGTGTTTGCAGATCGTAACATTAGTTTGCTCTGCGAGAATCAGAGAGGCGGCGGTTCACGTGACACAGGATTCCAAATGCAAAATGACACTGCTTTCTTTTCCCAGTCAAATATGCATGAACCTGATCCTGACACTCAAATTTCAAATATCTACGGCAAACCTGGAGTTAACCAGAACTGTGGCTCAGTCTTCTAGCGATTAGCTTGTGCCTGCAGAAGTTTTCTCGTATTCTTCTTTCCTCCGCTCTAAGATGTCTTCTACTTTCCCAAGCAATCTCTAGAGTACAAACGAGCAAATGCGGTAGGAATACGAGCAACTTCAACAAAATGAGCTGACCTTGAAACTGTCACGATGAATTGAAACGCACTTGCATTTCGTTGTCGCTCTGACAGTCGCTGCTCTAGGATTGTTGCTTAGTAGCGCCAACTCCCCAAAGTAATCTCCACGCTTGTATTTCATTAGTACCTTGTCTCCTGTCCTTGCCTCGGCTTCTCCCTGCGAAATAAATTCAGTTTCCACAAGCGGTAGCGAGTCTTACTTCTTCCACAAAATAAAACTTGTTTCCTTCTTGGCCCTCCACTATAATGTCTGTGTTTGGTTCGTAGTATTCCGCGTCCAAAACATCGGCAATTGCGGATCTTTCGTACGCTGTTAGCGTCTACACGCCAACCAAAATAAAGGCGAATTGATGGAGAAACGATTGCAAACTATTTACCTTCAGCAAAGGAACCTCTGCCAAAAACTTTTCGTACAATTGCCGCTTGTTGTTGGTAGTTTGCATAAGAATCGCTCGAAAAGTGGGCCTGTCTACCGCCCAGAGTGTACAGCTTGTAATTGCCTGAAAAGAATACCAAATGAGTCCTGCAAAACCAGCAAACATATTTTAATGAATGGTAAAACCTTGACAGTTGCCGCACGGGGAGCATTGTACAGAAGCGCAAGCTCTCCGAATGTGTCTCCAGGACCATATCTCTTGACCATCTCGGGGCGTATCCTCTCTGGGTCCTTCAACCACACTTCACATTCACCTATCTAAACAAAGAGTCAAAACAAGGGAAAAAACATGGAATGAAGAAGCACACCTCGATGAGGAAAAATTTGTCACCCTCATCGCCCTGCTTGATTATAATGTCATTGGGGTTGTACTTAACTTCCTCCACAGAATCCACCACCTGAAGCATAATCCCGCGTCAAACACAAAAGCCAAATGCTTTGAGCTACTATAATTGTTACCGTGCACCTTTGAGGGATTATGGTGAGCTAATAGGCAAAGCTTCTTTGCGGAGAAGAACTTTTACCGTCTTTGTTTGCTCCTTGTCGAGAGACTTGAAAAGATAGTTCTTCTCCAATGCGTGCTGAATGCGTTCCCGCGCGGCTTCATTCTTTTCGATGGCCTGAGAAATGAGAAAAGCAAAAACATCGATCGCTCGTTGAGAAAAATTCCAAGCATTGACAAAACCAAACATAGAGGAATGAGCGACGAGCTTACCCTTGGAACATAAGCTGCTGCTTTCTCAATATCTGATTCGGCACTCACTGCAAGCCTTCTTTTTGTTGACTGGCTCATGAGCTTGGCAGCTTTTTGATTCAGCTTTGTCCGCTCCTGCACGAATCGCATTCGCAAAAAAAATCGAGCATGCAATAGATTAACACAAGCATCTTGAATGTCACAGGTAAGCAAATGGATGGATCGAAACACTCGACAATGCAAGCGGCATTCACGAACCCAAGCAAAATATCCAAGAATGACGAGGATCGCTTACCCGAGGAGTCGATGCGGCGGTGCTGTCAGGGCCGCCCCCACAGGGAGGCGCCATCCCCGACGCGCACCCCTTCTTTGCCTTGGCAAGAATGCCCCCGTTGCCAAATATCTTCCTTCCAACCCTAACCTTGGGGAGTTTCAGCTTCATCAACACCGCCGCCTCTACGCACCCGCGCCGCCAATCGCTCCATCGCCGCCGCTCCTCCCTCCGCCGCCTCTCCTCTCCGCCATTTCCTTTCCACTCACCATCGCTCCTCTCTCCCTTCTAGTTTTCAAAATAGGAGTGACGGTTTGTGTCACGGGGCCACGCCAGCCCTTAAATCTCTATGTGATTTGTCCACGTCGGCCCTAAAATGTTTATATGGTATCCACATCAGCCCTAAGTCTTTATGAATTGTCCACATCAGCAAGGAGGAACCCTAGACCCGGAAGCTATGGCAGTATTGCTCCTCGTGACTGCAACGCAAGAGAGTGACACTCTGCTCTTCACTCTGGCATCCAGCGATTTCAAGTAAGTGAGCTCCGCTCGATTCGAGTTTCACGCTTTTCCCTGTCTAGGATCGTGATCGCGGGTGGCCGACCGGCTCCAATTGCCCCAGCGTCTTGCAGATTCGTGGAGCTCGATCTCCGTGGCGATGAAGCGAGCGTGGAGCAATCGATCGCCAGCGCGTGGGCGGCTTTTGGGCGGATCGATGCGCTCGTCTTCTTGTGTGATCACGATCAAGGGAGCTTTCAGCCGGTGCTGGAAGCGAGCGAGGAAGATTGGGATGGAGCGGTGGAAAAGAACCTCAAGGCGGCTTGGCTGGTGAGTAGATCCGTGGCGAGACGCATGAAACTCTCCGGAGCAGGTGGATCGATCGTGTTTGTGACGTCCATCGCTGGGAGCGAGCGAGGATTGTTTCCAGGAGCGGGGATCTACGGCACCTGCATTGCGGGAGTCCATCAGTTGAGCAAGGTGAGAGAGAAAAAGTTCCATACCTCTGGAAAGTTTTTGATCGATCTCGATATTCCTGGCCAGGCGCTGGCGATGGAGCTCGGCAAATTCAACATCCGCGTCAACTGCGTTGTTCGTGGCTGGAGTGAGTCGGACGCAGCGGCCATGATCTCGGCAAACTCGAGTGGCAAGAACACGGCCTTGACGACGAGCAGCGTGAGCAAGCTTCTTCCGCTGGAGCGCTGGGCCGATGGTTCCCGCGACTTGGCCTCGAGCCTGCTCTACTTCGTGAGCAAGGATTCGTCTTTCATCACTGGAACCACCGTTGCGGTGGATGGCGGTCAGTCGTTGGTGAGGCCTCGGCTAAAGTCGCGTTTTTGATAACCTTCTTCAACCAGACATCTCTGAAAAAACGCTATGAGAAAATCCACATCGATAGTAATGTACACACGCTCGTATAAATCACAGAAAATCTTACAGATCGATCACTCAGTCTTGACTCTTATCCACGGTCTTCTGCAAGGCAGGAAAACTCATCAGCGTCTCGGATGGATCAAACCATTCTATCCTTCAACATACCGGCTGAAACGAAGAACATACGCTGAGAAGCTCTTCCACGGGAGCCCAGTCTCCAAAGTTCCTTTCCACGAACGGGTTTGCAACCCAGCGCTTTCCCAGCACGTATGATGTAGAGTCCGCCTTTGATCAGGCCCTCTCCCACAAAGTTCCCCTCGGCTCCACTCGTCTGCGCGCGCTTGTAATTCATCCGAGCTGCCGCGTTGAAGCAAAAGCCCGTCACAAGGTTGTCTTTGAGCAACCGGCCACCTCCGAGCGCCTGGAAAAACTCCCTGTTCTTGTCCACCACCACCATTCCTCCCCAGTAGCGAGGCCAGAACGCTCGCACCTAGAAAAAAGAGTTTTTGATGATGTTTTCAGGAAAGAATCGCTCAAAGTTACCTCGGCTTCCATGTACTCGCCAAGGACTGCCACGAGATGAACGCCCATGGCGTCGAAGATCGGCTTGCGAGCGTAGAGCTGGTGTGCCTCGGCTCGACACATGACACATCTATGAAACAAGTTAGCGAGAAGAACACGAATCTCTCAAGGAACTCGGTCTCAAACTCTCAAACTTGCACTTACCCGGGTCTTCTCATGATGAACAGCAATGCCGGGCGACGGCTCCAGAGATCCGCCGCTTTGATCGGCGGAGGCAATGCCACGCCCGAATCGATGCTCCATCCATCGATGGAGCTGCCCCTTTTGTGCTCTGGAGTGACGCGCTGCACGCTGATCTTCTCGAGGACTTCGATCGGCGTCACATTCTCGTCGACATGCAGGGAAGGGATGAGGCCACAGAGCTTCGGGACCGCTGGCGCCGACGCGACGATCCCCTTGGTCTCCTTCTTGGACGGATCATCTCGAGGAGGACTAGGGTTCTTGGCGGGACGAGCACTGTCGGACTCCTCCGGCTGAGAATCTTTGGAAGATACCGTCGATACTGTGGAGCGTGTTCTTCGCGAGGCCGGCAGCGACAAGGATGGCGGCATCCGGATGCCGCACGCGACGGAGCGATCAACGAATCGCGCGACGTGGCCGCGCTTCATTCCAAACTGGCTGGCGAGCGCGGTGGGGGATTCGCCGATCAGCTCCGCCAGGGTTTTGCCGGACGCTTCCAGCTTGTCTGCGTACTCCATGAGCGCTCGATCGTGCAAGTAGCTGCGGATTTCGAGCGCGTCCTGCAAGAAATTCGTTAGATCGCAAGAAATTTCGTTAGATCGCCGCAAGACAATCGAAAGCTGGAAGAAATTCATACCCGCTGCTGCTGCGTGAGATTGAGCGCCTCCATGTCCTCGCTGCTCATCATCTTGATCGTCGGAACGTCGTCCCAGCCATCCGCGACAAGCGAATCGATGATCTCCTTGAGCGTGCCATTGCCGACGAAATCCGCGAGCGCGTAAGACGACGCCATGGATCCACTCTTCCAAAACCTAGCTAGCCGAAGAATGTGGATATGGCGGCCCTTTATAAATTAACTGGATAAAGATAAAAAAGACCTCTAAATTGTAGACGAATATACTGCAGATCTAGGGTTAGGGCTCATCGAAATTTCTAGGGTTCTTGAAGTAGGATGAGCTATCCGGCACCGGCACAGGAGGAAATCTAGAGCGCGGAGATGGATTTCGACGAGTACGAGTACCTGGAGAAGACGGTTGAGAGCGCCGCTGCCGCCGGTGCTACAGCCGGGGCAAATGGCGAGGGCGCCAAGGCGGTGGCGGCGGCGGAGGACGATGGGCACAAGAGCGAACACCGCAGTAGCAAGCGCTCGCGGGGGGACGAGGAGCGCGATAGGGATAAGGGCGATCGAGAGAAGCGGTCGCGCCGGGAACACAGGAGCTCCAGGTATGAGCGGGAGAAGGATAGAGATCGAGGGCGCGGCGACGACAAGGAGAAATCCGAGAGGGATAGGGACCGGGATAGGGACAAAGAAAGGTCTCGGAGTAGAAGGGATGACAGGGATAAAGACTCGCGACGCCACAGCCGAGATAAAGAGAAGGAGGAGAGGGCAAGCTCCAAGGACAGGGAGAAAGATAAGGACTTTCGGTGAGTCTTATCAAACTCTTCTCTTTGAGTTAATGGGTGTTTTTTGGTTTGTTTTTTTTTTCCTTTGTCCAGGAAGTCTCGAGAGAGGCGAGACAGGAAGGAAGAATCAGCACCAGCGGAGTCTGAGCCTGATCCCGAAAGAGATCAGCGAACAGTCTTTGCTTGGCAGGTCCTTGAAAGTTCTCCATTTTTATTTTTCTTTCCTTCTCACAGAGAAGTGTTGATTTTGCAGATTTGTCTCAAAGCGGACGAGAAGCACGTCTACGATTTTTTCTCCAAAGCCGGAAAGGTGAGCACACTAGTGATCTAGCTCTGATAGGAAGTGCGTGAGTTTAATGTCTGAGTTGGTCATTTCGTTTTGTCTTCGCATCAGATAAGTCATTTGTGCTCCTATTTGCAGTATGAAAAAAGCACCTGTCTGCTTTCGACGTGGGAAAACATGTAAGTATCTTGTGGCTCCGAATACTGTAACGGTATCTTCTGTTGAAGCCACTAGCTTGCCGTGGTCTGGGTTGTTCTCTCGCTCTCACTTTCGTAACAAGTATCTCAAAAAATTCCACGTGCTTTTTGTGCTGTCTATACAGGTCCGGGATGTGCGTCTCATCATGGATCGGAATTCTCGAAGATCTAAGGGTGTTGGGTACGTTTTCTTGTTCTGTTTTTCCTTGATTTTGTGTCTTCTAATTTTCTTGTATGCTCTCGCAGGTATATCGAGTTCTACGATGCCATGTCTGTTCCGCTGGCCCTCCAATTAAACAACCAGCCGCTGCTTGGTCAAAATGTGATGGTAAAACCGTCCGAAGCTGAAAAGAATTTGGTTCACTCAGCTAGTGGTGGATCAGCCGCGGGAGCTTTCAATGGCCCTTATTCCGGTGGTGCTCGGCGTTTGTACGTTGGAAATCTACATGTGAATATCACTGAGGACCAGCTCCGGCAGGTTAGAACGAATATTTCTAGACTTTTCAGCTCCTTTTTTTGTCAGGTTTTCGAGCCTTTCGGCGTCATCGAGCTGGTTCAACTCCCGCTGGACCAAGAAACAGGGCTTTGTAAAGGGTACGGCTTTGTGCAGTATAGCAAACTTGAGGATGCGCGAGCTGCTCAACAAGGACTGAATGGAATTTTGGAGCTTGCTGGACGAGCCATCAAGGTACATTGTTTTTATCTGGACTGTGGTTTCAGCCTGTTCTGTGTTTGTTTCCAGGTATCTGCTGTTACCGATCAACAAACTGGACAAGACATCGGCACTACGCAAAATGATCTTGATGACGATGAGGGAGGTGGATTGGTAGGTCCTGCTTTTGATCACATAATGCCGATTATGATACTTTGGTATTAGCAGGCTTTGAATGCTCGGTCCAGGGCTCTACTTATGCAAAAGCTTGACCGCAGTGGTGGTGTTGGGTAAGTTTTCCTTCCCTTTACAGTTTCTCACATTTTCAAACCTCTGTAGGGCGCCCGCTTCTCTTCAGCCTCAGGCCCCCATGGCTGTACCACCCGTATACGGTGGTATAGGTTCTGCATTGTCGATGCAAAATGGATCGGTGCTTCCGGAGGAGCCAATAGGACCACCTAGCGAATGCTTACTTTTGAAGAACATGTTTGATCCAGCCACAGAGGTTTGGAATCTCTCTTTTTGATTGCCCTTCTAAACTTGATCTGCTTTTGTGCAGACTGATCCAGAGTTTGATATCGATATTAAAAACGACGTGCAGGATGAATGCTCAAAGTTTGGTCCCGTGAAACATATCAGCGTCGACAAGTAAGCTTTTTTCCTTTGGTGATTCGCAGTGGAGCGTTACGCGTTTGTTTTTTCAGGTACAGTCAGGGGCACGTCTACGTAAGATTCGGTACAGCAATCGATGCTTTGGCCGCGCAGCTAAACTTGAACAAACGATGGTTCGCTGGGAAAACGATTCGGGCGACATTCATGGTAAGGCAATGCTGTTTTCTTGTTCAAGTTCTAAACGCTCTTGAATTCGCAGAATGTGCAAGTCTACGAAGAGAAGTTCCCGGAGAGCAAGCAGCTCTAGCGGGTGTGCTTATTTTGCTGATTGATAAAAAGATAAAAAGAAAAATGTAGTGGAGGGTTTACTCCTCCTAATGGTTTTTACTTTACAGAGAGTGATCTGTTATTGGTCTTATTACCTTTGATTCTCTGTTAATATCAGAAGATATCGCGCTAAGCAAAGTAACCATGGATTTAAGAAGATATCGCGCTAAGCAAAGTATGGAAGCTCGACTTTACGTAGAGCTAAGCAAAGATGGAAATACTTTCCTTATAGGATAATTGAAGTGATTTACACAAGCAAAGCATCAACCACGTATATATATTCCGGAAGAACTTGAATGTTTAGGATCAATCTAAAAGAAAGAAAAGAAAATGGTTGAAGTGATTGTCGATTGGGTCATAGGAAACGCTTTCAAGTTTGTGGCTGGGGAGTTTATCAAGGTGGCGAGATACAAGGAGGAGCTCCGGCCTCTAGCCGAGGAGCACCGCAAATACGTCGGCCTGCTCAAGGAGATGGAGTCCAATCCAACGAAGAACAGGTACCAAACGCAATCCAGCCAGTTCCAGAAGTGGAGGGAAGAATTCAACCGATGGTGCATGGATACCACGGAGGTGATCGAGCTAGCGAGGCGAGGAGCTAGGAAATACCAGATCTTTGAAAGGTTTGCTTGTCGATCGTGATCACATCCATAACTTTCAATCATCTTTGTTCTAGACGAAGGATCTGGCTCGCGATCAAGAGGCAAAGACTCTCCTTTTGTGGCATTCACAACGATCTTCCAGCGGCCACCTTGTCGTGCTTGGTCGTGGAGCAGCGGAGTACTCACGGCTACCGGAGGCAGCCAGTTCCGGAGAACATCATGCCAGTGAGCGAGAAGCTGGAGGAGATCATCCGGCTGCTCAAGGACCCGGAGAAGGGGAAGTGGATTGGCATCTGCGGGATGGGTGGATCCGGCAAGACCACCCTCGCAAGCCTGGTGAACAACGACGCCAGAGTTCACGAGCACTTCGAAGGCCGCGTCTACTTCCTGGGCGTCCATCGCAACGCGAGCGTGGAGAACTTGCAGAGGGCGCTCTTCAACCTCCTGGACGATGATCGCGGGAGAGCTCTCGATCAGCCCAAGTCGACGCTGCATGATCTTCTGGGCGGCCAGAGAACGCTGCTCATACTGGACGATGTCTGGGAAGGCGCGGTGTTGGATGGGCTCGACGTCCTGGATCGAGCAAACGGGAGCAAGATGCTCGTCACCACGCGAAACTCCGGGCTGCTCGAGCGGAGGAAGGCGGAAGTGATTACCTCGGCGGGGCTTCTCTCGAGCGCGGATAACAAGAAGTTCTTTTGCATGCACGCTTTCCAGGACGCCGGGAGCGAGCAGCCGGGGATTGATGATCTCGTGGGCGAGATGGCGGCGGCGTGCAAGGGACTCCCGCTCGCGCTCAAGGTGGTGGGATCTTCCATGGCGGGCAAGACGGATCGGGCAAGCTGGAAGGCGTCCGCCGCGAAGGTGAAAGCGCGAGGGGTGGCGGCACTGGAGGAGGAGGGAGAGGTGTCTCACCTCTTCGACTATAGCTACGAGGAGCTCTTGACGCTCGAGCATGGGAAGCTCTTCCAGGAGTGCTACCTCTGCATGGCTGCGTACGAGGGAGACGCCAGGATCACGCTCGAGGAGCTCGTGGCGCTGTGGAGAGGAGACGATCTCATCCCGCCTCTGGCCGTGGAGCAGGGCGAGACCAGCGGCTGGGACGAAGCTCGGATGATTCTCGACGTCCTGGTGAAGAGATCCATGGTTGAAGTCGAGGTTGATGGTGGTGGCTACTGCCTTCACGATGTTCTTCGCGAGCTCATCCTGCGCCGCCTCGACAATCCTCGAGGGGAGCACGAGAAAGGGTGTGCTTTTCTGGCTGGACGAGCGACAGGGAAGAGGCTCACAGATCTATTCAGCTCCAAGTTGGTAGGAGTGAGAAGGATCTCGCTGCGAGCTTCCGGGATTTCTTCGCTTCCACCGAGCGAGGGCGTGGCACACGACGTTCGGGTTTTGCTGCTCGACAAGAACAGCCTCGCAGATGGTGGATTGAGTGCCGTCAAGAGTTTCATCAACTTGAAAGTCTTGAGCATAAGAGGGACGAGCTTCAAGGTTCTACCGAGCGAGATTTGCAGCCTCGGGCAACTCCAAGTGCTCGATCTGCGGGACTCGAGGCTGGAAGAAGTCCCCCAGTGCTGCTACACCATGTCCTCGCTCAAATACTTGGATCTTCTCACAAGCTCGAGCTTCAAAGGAATTAGAAACTTCCAGTTTGCAATGCTCCACAAGCTCTCTAACTTGGAGGTATTACACCTGAACTTTCGCAGCCCTCGGGACGAGAAGCTGGATCTAGATGCCCTTGAGAAGCTGACGAGCCTGGAGATCTCGAGCGACGAGAAAAACCACGGCAGTATAGAGATCTTCTCGAGCAGCCCAGCAAAGTTGGCCAACCTCCGGTACTTGACACTCCATGCAAGGGTGGCAAACCTCCGGAACTTCTTTGCCATGCCGGGCAATCTCGAGTCCTGCGTGGTGCGAGTGGAAACCTTGCATGGCTCGTGGAAGAAGCTGTTCCAAGGGTGTGATTATCTGAGGCTGCTCGAGGTAGGGACTTGCTTCGATGAAATCCCAGAGGTGGACAAGTTTGTGGCGCTCTCGTCTCTCACACTACACGGCTGCAGCATGCCACCAGCATCCTTTGCAAGCTCTTCAGTCTTTCCATGCTTGACTACCCTGGTTTTCTGGGACTCCACATTCGAGGAGCTCAAGGATTTCAACCCAGGATCATTCCCTGTGCTTGCAAAGCTCGAGTTTCATTCGTGTCGGAGCCTGCTCTATCTTCCTCGATCGGTAACTCGGCTCCCAAAGCTCAAGGAGCTTCATGTAGTGAACGGAGGCTTGGTGAAAGGTCTGCTGGAAGAGTTTCCGGGGCAAGAGGACGTGTTCAGTGAGCTCCGGGTGCTCAATCTTGAGGGGACGCGCATCCAGTGCCTGCCTCTGGTGGTGGCATGGTCTCCAAAGCTGGAGAGTTTGTCGGTGAGGGAGTGTTACAAATTGGAGAAGTTGCTGATCGAGTCAAGTGCCGTGGACGAACGTGAAATGTTCCCGAGGTTGATTGAGCTTAACTTTTCAAACACCAGCCTCAACTTTGATGACCTCCCAGCACGTCTAAGGAGCAAGGAGGACCTCAAAACTATATGCTGAGAAAAACTAAGTTTATTTCAATCTGTATTTATATTGTTAAAGATTGGATGTTGAGATTCATTATTTTATTCATTACATGACTTTTCATATGAATTTATATTGATTATACATAGAAGCCTTGATTGATAAATGTTGCTATTAAAATTATTTTATATATGTTTTAATAGTTGAATATAAAGCTCTATTAATTTCCATTGAAGAAATATAGGTTTGGAATTACAATATTTCTTGACAAAGAATGTCAAAATAGTATAAATTATATTTTTATATACATTTTTTCAAATATAGTATAAAAATATTTTATTAATTTTTCAACTTAGCAATGCCGAAATTTTTTATTTTTATTTTAAATTTAATACTTTAAAGTGTTAAAATTTATCTTATCTTATAATTATGTTATAAATATTATAAATTAGGTATTAAAAATTAAAATTTTATATTAAATGAAACTAAAATATTTTTTCTAACACCAATAAAAATAATAAAAAGTTTTATGTTAAAAATAAGTATACAAATCCATGGTTTATATGTTAAATGATATATAAATGGTATATATGTTAAAAAAACTTCTTTCTTATATAAAAAGAATAAAAACTGGTTAAAAAAAATTTAACCAAAATTGTTTTGGTTTGGTAGTGTGAAATACAAGTCACATTTATCCAAATGTCATCACTTTACTTTTATTGAAATCTAAGGCATTTGAAAACAAAATTTGAACTATTTGATTAAAGTCTAAAGTCCAAATTAGTAAATTTATTTAGTCTCTATTTTAAAACAAAAATTCATTTTTATCAATTTTTTAATAGCTTTAAAGAACTAAAGACAAAGTGCATGCTTTTGTATGAGATTTTTTATTGTAATATATGTATCTACTTATTTATTAATTATGTTTTCTCAAATTGTTGCTATACGTCATAGTAGTTTATCTATTTAAGCTGCACTGCAATAAATTGCAAAGTAGTTTGTAAAAAGTATTGCAACAAAGGGTTTGTATGAAATGATTTAAATTATAGATATAGTTACATATCTATAACATAAGTTATAGATATGTAAAAGTTCTTTCTAGATATATACTTAAAGGTTTTTATAGTTTTCTCATATTTTATATAATTTTAAATTTTAAGCACATTCTTTAATAACTCAGATGAATACCAAAAATACTCATTTAAACTTAAAATATATTTTTATTTTCGAAAACATGTCTTTTTTAAATGAAAATTTTGAAACTAAAATTAATCTGAATAAAGCAGTTATTGATGGTAAAAAAATATAAATCATTTTAACTACTTATTATGGTCTCCAATACCATTCAAAGACCAAGGAAGTGTCTGTGACATCTAGATGTAAGTTGGTATACTCATAAAACCTGGATTCTCTCGCCAACCAACGAGGATTGGGACGGAGGACCCAGGGCTTTGACAAGTGAGACTACCACTGTGGATCGTCAGCCGCGATGCAGATTTAGGCATGCTGGCGTTGGAAAGTGTGGCCTCAAAGAAGATCAACGTTCTCAGGCAAACCCAGAGGAAAGATGGCTATAAGGTGGAGGACTTAGAGAGGGCGATGAGTGAAGCATGCTCCAAGGGACTGATCTTCGTGATGAGGGACTTTGTTTTCCTTTGCTTCCTCCTTGGGAATAGTTTCCTCGACATTTGAAAGGGAGGGATCCGTCAGCTGGAGGCTTACAACAAGACTTTTAGTGAGGGTCTTCTTGATCAACGATCATGGAGAGATAGATATGGAGCGATTCGAGATCTTCCTTCGCAATCGCGATCTTGGCCATGGTTTTGGAACCATTGCCATACCTCAACACTCTCAAGTGGTGTTCAAGGTACTATTTTGATGCTTCAGTGGTGGTAATACAAGTGGTCATCCTTGGAAACCTTACGACTTTATTGCAACGCAACAGGATTTTTAAAACATGCAAAAAGAAAAAGAGAAAAAGAAGAAAGAATGTACCACAAGATCAAAATGTATCAAAGATGTTTGTATTGACAAGATCAATTCTTTGCATTAGTTTTGTTTGGAGTGGAGATCAAGCCACGAGCAAATATCCGCCAAAACTCTGTCGATGGTATCGTCGGGCTCGCCTTCCAAAATGCCGTGATAGACCCCCTCGTAGAGATAGAGCCTCTTGTCCGTGCTGCTAGCGTTGTCATACAAAGCTTTGCTCACCGATGGATCCGTGACTTTGTCGGCACCACCGTGCAATATGAGCAGCGGTAGAGACACCTGCCATTCACGGAAGAAATCGACACGAAGCCTGTTAATCAATGATCTTGGCCAGAAGAGAGAGAGAGAGAGAGAGAGAGAGAGAGTGAACGATATCGCAATTGTAAGCTTACTTGTCTCATGCTCGATTCGATCTCCTGTGTCGTGACAAGCAACTCCCAAGCTGTTCTAAGGCGCGGCCTATCGACGTAGCCAACGACGTTGTGGTATGCCTGTGATGTTTTTTTTTTTCCAAGGTCACAAAGATTCAAAGACGTGAAAATAGGAGTACCTTCTTGCGTTTCTCCGGGTCTTTGAAGGCATAGGCAGCAAGGTCTCGCGTGGGCAGTAGCTTTGACTTGGGGAAAACCGGGACGAGAGCCTTTAAAATCTGCACCAGAATCCACGGAGGATACATGTCGTCCGCAATCTGCGAGGAGAAAACTTGGACGTCAAGTCGAAAGCTTGGAAGTCAAGTCGAAAGCTGTTACTACAACGAGAAGAACAAACATGTTGACTTGCCTTGCACATTGGAGCGACCAGGACTGCTCCATCCCAGACTTTCGGCTGCTTGAGATGTGCTTTGATGGCTATGGCTCCTCCCATGGATTCACCAAACAAAAAGCATGGAAGTCCTGTGAACTCCTTTCGTTCTGCCATGTGAACAAGAGTCAAAATCTAGAAAAGCCTTGGCTACCAAGTAGACCACAAAAAAGCTTCGAGAAAAGAAGCTCCTACCTCGGATGGACGAGTAATGCTCGATTACATCATCAACGAGAACATCAAAGCTTTCGATGTAGCCGTGTAGGCCAGACGAGAGACCGAATCCCTCGTAGTCCATTCCAAACACCGCGTATTGAGCTCGAGCGAGTCTTCTCGCAATTCCTACAATGACCAATGAGCTTCTCATGAGTCTTCGCGACTAAATCGATCAAACATACCTTCAAAGAAGAAAGAGATAGTATCACCGTATCCATGGCAATAGAAGATCAGTCCCTTGGGTTGGCCAGATTCCGGCAACCAGCTCTTTGTAAAAAGCTCAACACCTCGAGAATTCACCTTAAACTCCTGAAGAACACAAACGTTGACTATGAGAACTCGTGGCAATGGACGAGAATCTAGAACAAATCTCCACTTACTTCTGTTGCCACTACTCCCGTGGAGGGTCCCTGGCCAAAGCTCCAATCGTGAACCAAGGAGAAAGAGTAAAGAAAGGAAACTTACAGCTATATTCAAGCTCCTCCTCACTTTCTCATAGTCGGCAAAAATCTTCCTACGCTCCGTCGCCCAATCCAGATTGCGCTGGAGCCGGTCGCTCCTCCCATCCTCCCGCGCCGACGAATGGCTCTCAATCCTCCTCAGGATCGGCGGCAGCAGCGTCGCCAGCGCAATCCAGAGGAGGACGAGCAGCGCCCCCGCCGCGCTCCACGACCTGGCGCTGCTGGAAACATCAGCCGCCCCGTTGACGAGCATTGCCACAAAATCATGCATCACCGCGATCATCCCTCGCCACGCCGCAATCGATCACGCTCATACGATCGCGAATCGCGCGCCCCGATCGATCGATCGCCCTTTCTAATCGCTCGAAATATTTTTGCTCGCGCCCAGAAATTAGGGCTCCTACTATTTAGTCCTCCTCGTCCTCTCCAAGAACTTTCACAGTGGAAGCTTTTAGAAGCGCCAATCAATTCCAATGGCGCATTTTCTTTCTTGTGTGTCCCAAAAACCGGCGGACACAGTGTCGCATTTTCGCCACGTGTCGGCGCGATCCCATGGTCCACGTGTGACGCCTTGGCCGCTCCACATTGTGCCACGTGTCGCAAGTGAAACCAGGTCCCTAGAATACGAGGAGATAACTATTGTTATCAAAAAGAATATATGTTCTTTACTTTCACCGCCATTTTTTTCTTACCGCGAGTTTTGACTTTGTAACTTTAACCGGTCAATCATCGAATCTTTGCGTTTGTTTAGTGTGTCAACATCGTCGCACACTTCCCGGGACGATGGATGGACGGGCACACAACCACAAACACAGACCACTTTATCAAAAAAAGCAAAGCTTGGATGGGATTGGGCTGGAACTGTGTTTGATTTGAGTAATCCAAGGTTTATCCACAGTATTATATAAAAATCTCTTGCCAAGGATCATTGTCACAACACACACCATATAAAAATTGTAAGAAAACTCTATATTCCCAGACTGGAGCCGCAACAAATCATGCCATAGGTGAGGTCCAACACGACATAAGTATCAATGTTCGCGAGTAAAAGAAAGGTGGTGGAGCCATGCAAACGCAAAGCAAAAAAGAACAAGCCAACAAAGCGGGCAAAGCTAAGCGCGCACTTGTGATGCGCCTCTCTCTTCTTATCTCGCGAATCGCGATTAAAATTAAGAGGCACTTAGACTAATGCGATGCACAGAGATACTTGTCGTGCAATTATAATTAGCATCAGCGATCGGTATATTCGTCCTCGTCCTACTTTTGTTGGACATTCGGACCAGACCGCCCAGCCACCGCCACCAGCCGGTCGCCACGCACGGCAACCGGTGGCGCCGGTACACCTCCCCTTCCTCCAACACTGCAAGCTCCTTCCCCCTTTCTTTCTTTCTTTGTCAGAGTGTTCGTGGCTATGGAGCTGTCTTGGTGGGATTTTAGGGTTTGAGCGAGGCGCGAGCGTTGGCGCCAAGCGGAGCTCCCCGCGGCCAAGGCGGCAGCTGCATTACCGGTAAAGGGGATTCTCCTTCTTGTTCTTGCGCGCTTCTTTCCAGCGGCATTGGAATCGCGAGATTTCACTGAGGAATTTCCGGCTTGCAGGCTGCGATCGAGGGGAATTTGGCGATTGTGGCGATCTCCGGCAATATTTGGAGCCCTACCGCAGCATTCCGATCTCCCGGCGGTAGAATGCCGGGACAGAGCCCGGGGCCGATGAGCAGCCGGGATGCCAGCGATCTGGGGAAAGGTCGAGGAACACGAGATCGTGAAGAAATCCGAGGAGGTGGAGAGGAGAAGCATCTGGATCAGCAGCTATGGCAGGCGTGCGCCGGAAGCATGGTCCAGCTCCCGACCGTCGGCTCCAAGATCATCTATTTTCCGCAAGGCCACGCCGAGCAAGCGGCGTCGTCGCCAGATTTTCCTCGCGCGCTCGGCCCCGCCGGCACGGTTCCATGCCGGGTTCTCTCGGTCAAGTTCTTGGCGGACAAGGAGACGGACGAGGTGTTCGCGAGCTTGAGACTACATCCCGAGAGCGGCAGCGACGAGGACAACGATCGAGCAGCAGCGCTATCGCCATCGCCAGAGAAGCCGGCTTCTTTCGCCAAGACTCTCACCCAGAGCGATGCCAACAACGGCGGCGGCTTCTCGGTCCCCCGCTACTGTGCCGAGACGATCTTTCCCCGACTAGACTACTCGGTGGATCCCCCCGTCCAGACCGTGCTCGCCAAGGACGTCCATGGCGAGGTGTGGAAGTTCCGGCACATTTACAGGGGTACTCCTCGACGCCATCTCCTCACCACTGGGTGGAGTACTTTCGTCAACCACAAGAAGCTTGTTGCCGGGGACGCGATTGTCTTTCTACGATCCAATTCCGGGGAGCTCTGCGTGGGTGTTCGTCGCTCGATGAGGGGTGGCGGCAGCGGAAATGCGGATGCTTTGCTGTGGCACTCGGCCAGCAGCCGCTCGAGTTCCCGCTGGGAATTGCGGCCACCGATGGACACTGGTCTCTCGGACGGGACTCTGATGGGAGAGAATGGATCCTCGAGATCTGCTGGCGGTGGTGGTGGTAATGGTGGTGGAAGTTTTACTCGGAACCGGGCCAAAGTCACAGCTAAGTCGGTCCTGGACGCGGCCACGCTTGCGGCATCTGGCAAGGCGTTCGAGGTTGTCTACTATCCGAGAGCTAGCACGGCGGAGTTTTGTGTCCGGGCTCAAACTGTGAGGGCGGCTCTGAGTCACGGATGGTACGCTGGAATGAGGTTCAAGATGGCGTTTGAGACCGAAGACTCTTCACGAATCAGCTGGTTCATGGGGACTATATCTGCTGTTCAAGCCGCGGATCCAATACTCTGGCCGAGCTCGCCGTGGCGTGTACTTCAGGTACTGTTCAGTCTTTTTTTTTTGTTTTGTTATCGATTTTAACTTCATCCGGATGTACAGGTGGCTTGGGACGAGCCTGATCTTCTGCAAGGCGTGAGTCGTGTAAGCCCGTGGCAAGTGGAGCTGGTGTCAACTCTGCCCATGCAGCTTCCACCGTTTTCACTGCCGCGGAAGAAGTTTCGGCAGACCCCCGCACCCGAGGGTCAAAGCTTTTCGGGATTGCCGACGACAACATTTGCCAACGGTGTCTTGGGGCAGGCAAATCCTTGGCATGGTCTTTCAGATGATGTTCCTGCAGGCATGCAGGGAGCCAGGCATGAGAGGCTTTACGGGCTCACATTCTCGGAGTGTCAGCCAACTCGAATTCACTCTGGCTTGTTGGAGAACAGGTACCAAGCCCAGGACATCCCTGTTGCAGCCACGCTGGGTTATGGTGCTACAGATCTTAGACTAGGCAACGTGTTTCCGCAAGGAGGTAGCGGTGGTGGAGAGCAGCGGACTCTTGTAACAACGGTGCTATGCAACGGCTCTCAGAACGATTCGGGTGTCAGCTGCACAGAGAGCTCCTGCAACAAGCAGGGGACATTTTTGCTATTTGGGAAGAAGATCGAGACGGCGAGAGTGCAAGAGCAGCAAAACTCGGCTGGGAGCTCCTCCGAGGCAACGTCTAGGCACAACGTGCCTTCTCAGCAGCCCAGCGCGAGCTCGTCGGGGGATAGCCATAACGACGCTGTCCAGCAAAACGTTCTTCTGCAGGAGAACGGGGAGTCTGGGCACGGCGGTGACGTTGGCGGCTCGAAGTGGTTAAAGAAGCAAGCCAGCGTTTTATCGTGGGAGAAGAAGGACAGGCTCGAAGGCAGCAGCAGCGACGAGGAATCATCGCAGTGCAGGGTGTTTATGGAGAGCGGGGACGTTAAGCGGACGCTCGACTTGTCGTCGTTTGGCTCCTACGACGAGCTCTACAAGCAGCTGGCCACGGTGTTTTGCGTCGATATGGCGAAGATCTCCGGCCGTGTTGTCTACAAGGACTCGGAGGGATCCACGATTCACACTGGCGGCGAGCCTTACGCGTAAGCTTTGGACGCTTTCCATTTTTCATAGCTTGTGCTCATCTGTGCCTCGTGGCTTTTGGTCCGACGCAGGAATTTTGTGAAGTCGGTGAGGAGGCTGACGATCCTGGCCGACACGCAGGATTCGTAGCTTCCGGTATGAGTATACTCTGGGAGCTGTGTACGTGTTTTTAACAGGATGAGAGGCGGCAAAAGCGGCCATCGTTTATATTCTGTCCACCGCGAGAGTGTAAATGTAGAGGGCGGCGATGACTTGTTTTGTGGTGGTAAGAGCTTTGTCGAGCCTTTTCCCGGTTTTGGTGATTAATCGTGTGTTTGGATTGGGTTTTCTAAAGGTAGCAAGTGGATGAAGAAGGGGACTGGCAAGCGGCAAAAGCAGTGACGCCTCAAAACGAAAGAGGAGGTGGGTCAACTTTTAGAGACTTAATGCGCGTAGCGATTCCCGGCATTTAGTAGCAGGGAGACAGGGAGAGTGATGGTTTTGGATCTTAGGAGGAAAGAAAGAGGAGGCGTGATTGTTTGGATTTGGGGAAGAGAAAGGAAGAATGAGAGGAGAGAATTGACAAAGAGTGAGATGGTTTTTAGATCCCTCGAGGGAAAGAAAGATGGAGGAATTGAGAGGAAAGGGGGGATGGTTCGGCGGTACTAGTCTTGTCGTTTGGTATGGAGGAAGGAGAGAGACTGGGAAATCACTTGGCAGCTCCAGCGAGAACGAGATGAGACAAGACAACCATTCCGAGTTAATCGATCGATGGAAGAACAGAGATTGCCGGTTTTCTTTTCCATCTCGAAGGATCTACCGACGATCATCGCTCTATCTATCTCTAGCTGCTGGCGGAAGAACAAAACAAGGAAGAAAACTCCAAAGAGAGGAGATGTGTGTGTGTCCCTGTGTTCTCTCTCCAGCTGGTGGAAGATTATAGAGAGAATCAAAGCGTTTTTGTAAAAGAAGATAGCTAGCTTCTCCAGCTGGTGGAAGAACAGAGATTTCTAAGAATTTTTTTTATATACACTGACTGGAAGAACAAAACAAAACCAAAGACAAAAAAAAAAAAAAAAGAAGAAAAGCAAAACCTCGGTGGCGATCTCCGCTTATTACGCGATAGTACAAAAGAATTTGAGAGAGAAAGAGACACGGTACCTCGTTTTTTATTACTTTATGAAAGTTTCTGATGACCGCCGCCACCACCGCCGCCACCACCGCCGCCACCGCCACCACCACCACCATCGACTCCTACTTTGGAGTCTCTTTGTCTCTTCGCTCGACGCGCAGCCTTGGATCGAGCACGCTTCTCTGACGGATCCATCTTCCGGCTCGCCGATCCCGCGCCTCCTGTGGATTCAGTCTCCACAAACTCGGGCCACGGCGTGCGCTGTGCCGGGACAGTGATCTCCAGTGGCGAAGTTAAAGACCACCTGTGTGGTAAACGCGTTAGCTGGTATATATGGTATCCCCGAGTCGGGCATAGAGCAACTTGCCTGGGAGGATATCGGCTATCGGCTCGGGCTTCCACCCGGATCCACCACAGCATCACCTCTCGCCCGCAGTTGCCGAGAGCCTCGATGAATCCCTGGTCCTTCGCCAGCCTCAGCGGGCTTCCACTGTCCTCGCTTATCCATTCCTTCCACTCGTTGATCCACTCGGGCTTCCTCCTTGTCGAGGCTCTCTCTGCGTCTTCTTCTTGTTGCTCGTCTTCCATCGTTGATGATGATGCTTCTTCCTCCTCGTTCTCGCTCTCAGCCTCGTCCCACACTGCTCTCGAGTTGATGACAAAGCCCGACCACTCGAGGTGCGTTGCCACGTCCGTCAAGCCCCCGGCAACGTCCGTGAACGAGGACGAGGAGTCGTCCTCTCCATCGACTGGAGACGGCCGGAGTACGTGCCAGCCAACTACGTGACATGTCTCGTTGCAAGCCGGGCCTTGGACTGGCAATCTCGGTTTTGCGGATGATGCTGCTGCTACCATCGAGCTCGCCGTCTCCGTTGCTCCTGACCCGGTTTCTAAAAGTCCAACTGACAAAGCTCCGATCCATTTCACCTTTTGGATTTCGTCAAAGAGCTGGAGGCTGTGCACGTTACTGTCGTCGGTGAACAGGATCAGGCCGTCGAGCTTCTCGCGTCTCACGTGACTGCGGAAAGGAAACAAAAAGCAAGCCAAGTGAAAAGAGTGTTAGGATCTGTTTAGTCAGCAGTGCTTAAGAATGATCGGATGGATGTTCGGGGAAAATGACACACAAACTCACGTGGAAAAGCACTCCAGTGCACCAAATAATCGTTCTGTGTCGATCAATCAATGACCCACGACCTTGAAGCAACAGCAACGACTCACGGCTGCATTATACCCACTCGGGCTCACTGTTGCTTGTCACTTACGCCAAGCAGGAAGCATTTCATTCTCAGCAGTTGTGGGACAAGAAAATAAAAATAAAAAACTTAATGCACATGGAAGAACTCTCGAGAAATTCAAGCACGAACACGAACGACTTACTCAAAGATCAATGCACATGAAGAAGGAATTTGTCTCGAGCAGAGCAAGAAGAACAACAAAAATTGTCACGTAAACCTCAGCACAAAGACGAATAATGCACATGAAGAAGAAGAAGATGAAAAGAAAAAAATGCTTACGAAAGAAAAAAAAAAAGGTGGAGAGAAAAAGTACCTCAATCCTTCGATCCGGAGCCTCGTCTCCATTCTCCGCCGCTGCTCCCACGCCACAGGCATCGCGTCCTTCACCCCCAGGTGCACAAACTCCAGCCTCGAGGAAGCGAGAATAGAAGCCGTCTCGTTCGATCGCCCGCCAGCCTCGACAACAATCCAGATCACCGGCCCAGGAGCCGCTCGCAGCGTGTGCATGACACCCAAGAGATGGATCGCCTGGAAAGTCCTGGCGAAAGTTGGCGTGATCGCTATCACCGTCTTCCTCTCCTTGGGCCCATACAAGCTCTGCTGCTCCACCTGGACCCTCTCCAGCAGCGCGTGGGCTCGGTAAATCTCCGCGGAGTCGGGGTGTGGCCATGGCCGGATGAGAATCTCGTGGCGACCAACGTGGACGCGGCCGCTCTTGGTCCTCGCCTCGGGTAGCCGACCTCCGCCATCTCGGACTCCATCCCGGACTCCAAGGCCGGGCTCCACATATGGGAATTTGATCCCCACGTCGATGAGCTCGCGGGGCTGCTGCTGGACATGCTGCTGTGGCGCCTTGAGAATCGCGAGCTCGGGCTGCTTGATGACGAGCACCAGCAGCGTCTCGCGCGAGAATCGAAAGCCGATGACGAGGCTGGCAATGCAGGCCACGGCGTGGAGGCAGAGGCGGATGAGCGGCCCCGGGCCGATGAGAACGCCGCCGCCGCCGCCGCGCTCCGGGCTGCTGCTGCCGCTGCTCTTGCGCGGAGTGGAGGCGGCGTTGGTGAGGGATCTCCGCAGGACTGGATGGAGGACACCACCGGCGGCTGCGCTGCCGGATTTCATGATCTTCTTCCTCGTGTGCTGCTGAGATCGCCGCGTGCGCACATGATTTACCAGCTCCTCCTGCATTCCATCCTTGGTCCTCCTCGCGGATTCAAGAACCCTAAATATCGCGAGGTAGCCACTGTGCTCGACGACCACTGGATTCTTGGGGATTCTGTGCTCTTACCCGATATTTCGCGATCGATCTCGGCGCTCGCGGATGCCTGGCGGGCAATGGCGGCATCAATCGATCAGCCGCGGAGAATTGGGAGTAGGAGGAGAGCGCGCTCGCGAGAGGGAAGGGATGTGTGGATTGCTGCGCGGATCAATCGATCGGTGGCGCCTAGGACCGGGGAGGCCGCGATCAATGCCAGGCATTCTCTCTTTTCTCTCCTTGGCCGCGTTCACCAGAGAGAGGGTGCCCGGAGCCACCGGTCACCAGGGCGGGGCAACGTAGAGGTACTGGCACCTGGCGGTTTCCGCCACGATGTGGCCGGTGGGTAGAACTTTCTGTGCGGTAAGGTGTCGGCGTTTAAATTACAAATCCCGGTAATCGCAGCCGTCCGTTTGGGACATCTCAACCGTGTTGGGTCCCGCCAGATTTGTGCCGACTAACAACTAGGGTTTAGGGTTTTTAGGGCTCTTCCATTACCTTCCATGGCGGGCGATGGGCGCCAGTGGCAGCGCCTTCCAATCTCTTCGTCGGGCGAGTGTGTCGATCCGAGGCAAGCTCTAGATTTTGTTCGTAGGCTGCGGCATTCCAGTCTTGGGGGTGGGGATCGTCAAGCAGTGATGGCCGTGATGGAAATTCTAGTCCGGCGGTGCGTGTACCCGCATTTGAGTCCTGGCGTTGGGATTCCTCTCCGGAAGAGGTTTAGAAATCCTTCCGCGATCGCTGGCGCCGCGGCAGCAGCGTCCGAGATCGATCCGCACAGGGAAGATGAGATCAAAGAACTTGAAAAAGGTTTCGATGCATTGGACAAATCCGTGGAGCTTCTTTGGGAGCTTGTGGTGGATTCAGAGGGCGGTGAGCTGCGAGAGATCGTTCTCTCGCACCATCTTCCAGATTTGTGGGCAGGGATTTTCCAGATAAGTCACAACAGTGACGACGAAGCTGCGACGTCTGGAAAGATCCATTCTCTCGTCGAGGCTTTACCAGTGGCTCATGCAGTCGAGGCTCTGATGATATTGCTGGCCAAAGAGAACTCTCCACCGCCATGGCTGGAGGCTCACGCAGGAAAAATTCTGTCCAGGCTTGTCATGCGTCAAGGTGGCGTAGCGGCGGTGCTGGAAAGGCTGGTCGGCAATGCAGCACAGGTATTACTACTTCTCAAGTCCCGATCGATGCAAAGCCTTGATCAAAAGCTTCCAGGGTGACGTCTCCGTCCAGAAGAGAGTAGCCACTCATCTCGCAAAGTGCCCAAAGTTCGTCGGCAATCCCGACAAGTACTACAGCAGCGTTTGCTCGCAAGTCCTCGAGATCATCTCCCTGCCAACAACGAACTCCAGTGATGCTGGCGAGTCGGCCGCTCGAGCAGTCAGCAACATGTATCACACGTCCATTGCGATGGTGTGTGCCATTGCTCGACGCAAGCCGGGGGCTGTGGAGGACTTCGTGGTGGATCCTTTGGTGGAACCATTGCTTCAGCTGGACTCTAAGCTGGAAGGGCAGGCAGTCCAGAGTTTGTTCAAGCTAAGCGCCATCGCCACGGCAGGAGACAGGGGTGTTCGCGAGATGATCGTTCGCAAAACCAAAGCGGTCACTCCTCGCCTGCTGTTGCTCCATCGGTTGGTGCTGGGTGATGGCAAACCGAATCCTTCTGCGGCTTTAAGCGATCGGGACCGGCTGAGAGCCGCGGTTGGAGACTTGGTTCTGGTACACTTGACGCAACCTCCCGGCCACTGTTTGGCCGTTTGCTGGAGCTACATCGTGGAGTTTTCGGTGAGGAGTTGCTGCTGGCAGTGGTCTGATGCGGGCATTGATCTCTCGACCAGCGTTTCGAAGAGCCCCGGGCGGTGAGTAACTTGTCGGCTTTCTTCGCACGGACTGATTTGGTTTGTAGCGGTTCCAGGCATCTGTTGGAGCTGGTGATGGAAGCTGAAAATCCGGCACTGGCCGATGGTCTGGTGGAGCGGGCATCGAGTAAAATCGCCGAGTTGGAAGGCGATTTGGAGCACGAAGATAACCAAATGCTGGTGGAAGTTTGCAGAGATGTGGTCCAAAGTTTCAAGCTTTGTTCCTAACGTGGTATGGATTTTTTATATCTTACACAAGTTCTCATGCTAGGTTTTTTTAATGGACCAGCAGAAAGCTCTTCGATTAAATACGAGGATCATTTCAACTCTAAATGCTGGTGGTCCAATGTTTCAAGCTTTGTTCCTAGCCTGGTATGATTTTTGTTCTCTTATACTAGTTGTCCAAATGTAAGAGAGGCCATCAAAGGTGCGTATTGGATGATCCAGCATTGACAAAAACAAATAGGTGATGAAAGTGCCTTTTAAATACAAGGATCATTTTCAAAACTGCAGCTCTCTCCTCCTCTTTCACAAGCTGTTCTCTTCGATCATAGCTCTCCTGAACAGGATGAGAAAAGGCTGGCCTGGAACCGAGTAGACAAAGCACAGCTGAGCTCCATTCAAGAAACCAACGCCCTGCTGCAAGAATGACATGAAACACGATTTACTTGCAACAGCTCTGCTTGCTTTACCTTTCCATCCAAGAGTAGCAACTCGCCATCGATCCAATGCGGGTTCTTGAAGCCTGGCTCGGCCACTTTCCCCCGGCCTTTGAATCTGGCCACCTGAGTATCAGTAGCGGGGCTTAGAAACATCGATAAGATTGGAACTACGCAAAACTGACCACTCCAAGCTCGTCGGGGTACACGCCACGGTGTGGAAGCCGAGAACCTCTACCAGTCTTAGCTCGGAAGATCACCTACACGATTTTGAAGTGATTGAAGTTAAGAAAAAGGAGATGAAGAAAACAACGTACCTGTCCGGCTGGAACGTGAAGATCTCCCACCAGTTTCACCGCCTCCACGTACTCAGTGAACTCGAATTCGTCGCTGTCGATGTTGCTCTTGTCATCTTCTTGCCAATTCCCGTATTTCTGTCTGAGTTGAATCACCTGGGAGCTGTAAGGTGCCAAAGTGCCGACATACAATGCGTTGAAAGGGTCGGCAGTAGACTTTGCTAGGCGGATGCGCTGGAAAGCTGTGGTTTTAGCTAGACCACGCCGGCGTTGTGCGTAATTGACAGCAAGCCGGATAATGTCTGCCACTTCCTTAGACACCTAGAAAGCAAAAAACCTGCGTTAGGATGCTAGAAGCTGTTAGAAAACGAGAGCAAAGTCACCTTCACTGGCAAGGCTTGAGACAACACCTTGCTGGCATGCTCGGACGTCAACTCGGACGGCTGCGCTGTTACGGCAAGTCTCCAAGACGACATCGCGTCAGTCGTAGAGATCTTCTCTTCCAAAAGGTCTTCGATGTGAAAGACGAAACTGTCTCTCTCCTTGTTCACGATCTTCGCGGGTATCCTGACTGGAAGAACCGGTACTTTGTCTTCTGGAACATTTTGCATCAGCCGCCCGATGAGCAATCTGACGCTCATCTCAACAAGCTCTTCTGCGGTCACTGCATTCTTGCCTTGCTTCTCCTGTAGCTGGTTTTCCAAAGGGGATTTCCCATCGTCTGAAGATCCCAGTTCCTCTTCTTTTTTGTTGTCCTCTGACGATTTGAGCTGATCGCCAATCTTGGGCAAGTCTTTCTCTACTTTATCCGGCTCCGTGGCTTGAAAGACTCGAAGCTTCACATCCGGCATTCTTCCTTTCAGAAAAGCAAGAATCCTGTTCAAGCCCTCGTCGAGAGAGTCTTTTTCATCTGACTTGAGATCGTCTGACACCTTGTCATCCCCTTCGCCATCTTCATTCTTCTCACCGCTGTTTTCAGATCCAGTTGCTGTCGTGTCGGCCCCAGTCCTTTCTCGTTGCAGATATACAGCCTGGGATAAAACGATGCGTCAGCGAAGTTGAGAAAAACGCTACAAAACTAGTACCTGGCTTTGGTAACCATTGTCATCATCCTTCTTGAAGAACACTTCAAAGAGAGGCACGCCCGGCGCTGCTGTCACAAGCTGCCTGAACTACAAATGAGTCTAGTGAAGTGAGTATGAGTCTTTACCTAGCACTGTAACCCCTAGCAACAAGCCTCCCTTGCGAAGAAGTGATATTGATAATGCGGCCAAATGGATCGTTACCCTCTTCTGCCGCTCCAGCCCACCATCCCACCTACAAGCACTTCCTCATTTGTAACACAAGAAAAACAAAAAACAAAAGAGGGAAACTACAAACCAGTCCAGCATCAGTTTCATCCCGAATTCTAGCCGCATCCTCGTAGCGTTCTTCTTCCAACGCAGTCTGGATCGTAAAAACCCCGTTCAAGTAAATCGAAGAAACGAAAAGGCTTCTACCTTCAAATCACCCATGAGTTGGCCAAGAGTGTCCCTCCTTCTAATATCTAGCATTTCGTTTCTTATCCTAGTAGCTTCACTGTAATCTTCCTCTTCAACTGCTTCCTCCAAATCAAACTGCATGAACGACAATTGCCACGATAAGAAACAAGAAAAAAAAGGAAAAGAAAAAAACGAACAAAACGTACCTTTAGTACAGACAAAAGATTTTCCTGCTCCTCAACCTCGTGGAAGAACGACTGCCAACGATCCCATTCGGTCTCCTCCTTGACAAGTTGGACGTCTTCCACAACCTCCAAAGTTGTGAGGCTTCGCGGCTTCAATAAATACTGCTGGAACTTCTTCCCAGCGATGCTAAGCATGCTCAGCAGCGGGGCTCTGATCCCCGCTAGAGCAGACTCAATCCTCCTGTCCCATGCATCGGCATTTGCCGCCTCGCCATCCCCAGTAGAAGAAGGCTGCTGTTCATCGAAATCCTCGCTCTTGCAGCGGCAATTCACCCCATCGCCCAGAAATCTCCCACTCCGAGGCCATACCCTAGCATGCTGCCGCGGGGACTCGCACAAGGGCGACAAATGCCCCTTGTGGGAGCAAACCAGACCCGTGCTGCTGCTACCTTTGGGAGCGCCGGCTGCCGACGACGATCGCTGGAAATGCTGTGCGCCGATGCCAAATCCCGCCGTGCTCCCGACGCCGATGCCCCTGCTGGAGCTGGAGGGAGCCTGCGCCACGGCCGCCATGCGCCAAAGCGCTGCGCTTCTGGAGCCCTAAGGCAGCGGAAGGAATCCTCAAATCCCAGTCGATTTGGAGAAACCCTAGAATCCACACTCATACGTTCGCCATACACACGCACGTACTCACACACAGGCTATGATGTCTTAGGCGATTTCCCGATAAGATATTACAAAGAATATACCATCGAGATATAAATTGGTTGAGACAGGTTTCGATCCCACGACCTTATGTTTCACATTTCTTATAATATATTTTTGTTAGATATATATATCTAATGTCTTAGGCGATTTCCCGATAAGATATTCTTTGTAATATCTTATTGGGAAATCGCCTAAGACATTATATATATATAATTTTATAAATAATTTTATAATTTATAATTTTATATAATTTTAATTTTATATAAATATATATAAATATAAATAATATATATATATAAATAAATAAATAAATATATAAATAAATATATATATAAATAAATAAATAAAAATAAAAATATATAAATATATAATTTTATAATTTATAATTTATAATTTATAATTTTATATAATTTTAATTATATTATATATATATAATTTTTAAAACATTACATTCTTATTACAAATTTTTTACAATATATTCTTTATAAAAATTTATTTCAGGTTGAGATTGAACTAAAATTTAAATGAAATAAGTTCTGAAAATAAAACATTTAATTTTAAAATAAATTTTAAGTAATATATATTCATATAAAAAAATATTATACTAATAAATATTTTTTTGCTAGCACTCTAGCTAAACCTTAATATATTTAAAATTATATTGAGAAAATTATATAAAATATAGTATCTAATAGTAATTATATTATTTATAATGTTTAAAATTATGAAATATTTAAAATATAAAATTTAAAACTTGATAATAAAAAACAAAATATAGATATATGAGTGCATAGAATATGGAAAGGGAATATAAAAATGTGCATATCAATTAGCCAAAAAACCCTAATTTATGTATAGGAGTAAGTTGTATAAATTGAAACCAATCCGATAGCTATTAAAATTCCATTATGCTAATATTAATATATGGCATTATAATTATATATTTAGACTTTCTATCATCCCATCCTCTCAGAAAAGATGGAAAACAAGCAAGATCCTTTGGTGGATAGGTCAGGATCTGATGAAATATTATAAAGAGGCATTAGTGGATCTATAAATAATATTAGTTGTTTCTTATCCTTTTGTATAAAACATTTCAGTCGTTATAATTTCTAAAGGATTGGCCTATTGGACGTTATGTTAAACCTCATAAATTTGCAATTCAACTTGCCACAACATTCAATACAATCCCTTTTACTTAGCAAGGAACCCTTTATACAAACCATGTACCATAAGATTATGAAAACAAATTAATATTAAATCATCCACTTTGTATTTTGCAGATGGATGATGATAGGAGTTGTAAGACCATTATTGTCCTACTTATATATGGCCCAAGTGTTCAGCAAACTTTACTCAAATAAGTGGAAGATTTAAAAAACTAAAAAGAATGATTTAAGAGATAATCTATAAGGGTTTAAATATAAAAGAAAAGGTCCATGAAAAAAATGCACCTTTTTTTTCAATCGGGTAAAAATTTTGGAATAGTTGAGGTTAAGTATCCTTACTTTGAACAATGTTTGTTCAAATAAAATCCTTTATTGTCCAAATATTACAAAATTTGGTTTAGCATCTGTACTTAATTAAATAGGGTTTAAGTAGTATTGGGTTAGGTGACCTTTTAAAAACTCTAAATTCAAAAGTTTACATTTGATATCAGAGCTGTTTCAAGTCCAACTCTATTAATTAACTAAGGGAATCATACCACATTTTAAGATTGATATTTGACAAATTTAATTTGCTATAACTGTGCTCAACCCGAGGGGTAGGGTGTCAAGCAAGTGAAGCTCTCGAAAGAGTTATAATTCTCAGCTTCTATTCATGAGGGCATGAACTTATAGGAAAGTGTGATAAATTGTAAGCAATTAAAAAGAATGATTTAAGAAAACAATCAATAAAGGTTTAAATATATAGAAAAAGTGCCTATGAACAAGAGTGCACTCTTTTTTCTAATTGGGTAAAGGTCTTGGGATGATTAAGTGTCTTTAAGTTTGAATAGTATTGGGTTGGATGACTTTCTAGAAAATCTAAATTTAGAAACTTACAAAAGAATATTATAGAACTTTATACCTATATGATATATACATACCAAATAGCAAATAACCATCTCAATCTGAATGTTAATAGTTCACATACTTTATGATTATCCATTTGAAGGACCGAGTAAGCCATTCTACCAATTGTAAAGAATCAACTCCTCGAGGTGTCGTAAGCTAAAGAATCCCCGAAAGCATGATCGGAATGATAAAGAGTTCATCGGATGGGACCGAGTCTGAGATCGAGTCCAAGACTAACTCTAAGACCTAGTTCGAGATAGAGTCTGGGATCGAGTCCGAGGCCGACTCCGAGACTGAGTTCAAAACTGAGTTCGAGACTGAGTTCGAGACAAAGTCTGAGATCCGAGATCGGGTCCAAGACCGAGTCCGAGGTCAAGTCCGAGGTCGAGTCTGAGATCAGGTCTGATGTCGGGTCTGAGATCGAGTCCGAGACTGAGTCCGAAGTTGGGTCTGAGATCGATGTAAGCAACTAAAGGGAATAACTCAAGAGACAATCCATGGGGTTTAAATATAAAGAGAAAGAGCCCATAAACAAAAGTGCACCCCCTTTTTTAATTGGTTAAGGGTCATGGGATATTTGGGGTTAATTGTCCTTGGGTTTAAATAGTACTGCGTTGGGTGACCTCCCAGGAAGTCTAAACTCAAGAGTTTACAATTGAGTCTAAGATTGAGTTCGAGACCGAGTCTAAATACTAATACAGGTCGAGGGGTGAAAGCCCAAAGTGTGTGTCTCCCAAGGTTGCTACAAGGGATTTCAAAAGTATAGTAGGGATAGTGAGGTCTAGGAATTAGTCTTGAAAGAACTTTCCAGTGGTGCTTCCAAACTGACTTGAAGTTGAGATTAGGGCTAAGGGGCCTTGGGTGGGAGTGAGCATGGACTTGGGTGGTGCTGGTGGGGGAGTAGGGGTACCTATACCGGGCTGTTAGGCCATGGTTTGCCCCCCCCCCCCCGCCGCGTCCTTTTGCAAGTGTTGCACTCAAGGCTTGGGATTTAGAGGGTCTTATGATCAAGTCTTGTGGTACCAAGGGATGCTAGGAATCTTGAGGCTTGGTGTGCTTAGTAGCCAAACCTTAAGTCCAATCTAACCCGGGGAAGGGTATTGGGAGAGATTGGGAATTTGTGGATGGATGGGTAACACTTTGTTGCTCGTGTAGTGAGTAGTTGAAACTAAGTACGAGCTAGTACCATAGGCAAGAACCTTAGCAAGGGAATTTAGCTAAGTCCAAGGAAGTGTTAGTCAGATAGATGAGGTAAGCTGACAAATTAGAAAGGAAAAATTTATGACTTACAATTTGGTATTAAAGCTTTTTCTTCAATTTTAGTGAAGGATAGAGGCAGATTGCTTGGAGATGGCAAAGGTAAGGCGTAAACCAACCAAGGCGGAGCCTCTAGTTGAACAAGAGGCTATGGATGAGGAATCCTTACATGAGAAGGACTCCAGTGAGGAAACTTTCAAATAGGAGTCTGGTGGTGAGGTTTAGTCGTCCAAGGTTCGATTGGACGTTCTAGAAGAACAATTGGCACAAACCAATACCCTGTTAGAGACTTTTGTATGTAAGCTAAATTGTAACGAGAAATGGAAGAAAAAGGAAAAGACTACAAATCCTAACAGTGCAGAAGGTGCAGACCCTTCGGCAGGGACTGAGGCAGAACCAAACAAGGTCGAACAAAATGAAGTGGAATCAATCCCTCAAGCAATTCCCAAGTACAAACCAAAGCCCCCACCGGTCTTCAAGAGAGTGAATAACTATAAAGTAGTGGAGGATTAGTTTTATGATATGGAGGATTACTTCCGAGCATTGCGGTTATTGAGCTTGGAGAAGGTCTCATGTGCAAAACCATACTTGGCAGATAATGCCAAGTCTTGGTAGAGAATGACAGAAGCCAATGAAGGACTAATGGCCACTTGGGAAATGATGAAGGTGAGGATTCGACCTACATTCTTCTAAATGCTACTCTGCACCTAAAGGATGAGTTGAGTAGGCTGAAGCAGACCAGAATCATTCAAGAGTATGTGAATGGGTTTATAGCAAAGAGGATATTTGTCATGGATATGGGTGATATGGATGCATTCCATGCCTTCATATCAGGCTTGCAAATCTAGGCTCGTGGTGAAGTGATCCATTGAAACCCGACTAACTATAAGGAAGCGTTAGATGCAGCTATTAAGGTGCATTTCAATGATAACATGCGAAAGGGGAACACGATGGGGTTGGGGTCCACATTTAGTAAAGGGGTCAAACAAATGAAAACATATGGAAAAAGGAAATTTATGAAGAGTTTCTTTAAGAATGAGTCCTTGGGGTTTTGAAAAGGAAGATTTGGTGGCCAGTGAGTAAGTACGTAGGGGAGTCAAGTGAAAAGAGACAAACCCACAGATAAGAAAGTCAAGTTAGCTAGTAGCATGGGAAATAACATATGCTTCAATTACGGTGAAGTGGGACACTTTTCAAGGGAATGTCCCTACTTGAAGAAGGCCAAAGCCAATATAGCTATTAAGTCGGGTAAAATCTAAACTAAGGTACATGATCAAGTCCCTAGCTCAAAGTTACTCATTACACAAGCAACTTTGGTAGAGAGTTGTTCGCGACATCTAATAGCCCTCCAAAGGAAGCTCAGAAGTAGTTTTGTTAAAATCCTTATTGACACAGGTGCTTCAGATAATTTTGTGGCTGCAGACATAGTCCAGCAAGCTGGACTAACGGTGCAATAGCTGGGTGAACCAAGGACTAGGGAGTTTGTTCAAGGTGGCCAAAGCACCGATGAGGTACTTCGACAAGCAAGAGTCGAAGTAGGGACATGGAAAGTAAACATGGATTTCACCGTGTTGGACATAGTGAGATTTAACGTAATCTTCAAGATGGATTGGTTCAATTGGTTCGTAGTAGCTCTGCATGAACAAGGTAGGAACTTTGTAGTACTAGCGAATGCCCGGGGAGAACAATCCAGGTTGGAGGCCCAGGATCTAAACGTAGGGTAATGTAAGGCCAAGGACTCCTGCTTAAACTTAATGTCCATAAGAGGACAACTCACTAAAGGAACCAAGGTAGCATTTTTATGCTTACTCTCGGTGAAGAATGACAAAAAGACAGGAACGAAAGAAATACCTTTAGTGATCTAGCGAGTGTTGGACCAATTTGAAGATACCATGCTGGAGGAGTTACCGGCGTATGCCCCTTGCACGATCGATAGAACATAAGATTTAACTGGTCGAGGGTGCTAAGGCGATGGTTCATCCACCCTATCGTTTGAACAAAAAGAAACTCGAGGAGCTCAAGCGCCAACTAAAAGAGTTGGTGGACAAAGTGTATATTAGGTTGAACAAGTCGCCGTATGGGACACCAGTATTATTTGTGAAAAAGAAAGATGGATCTATACGCATGTGCATAGATTATCAGTTGTTCAACAAGTAAACAAAGAAGAACAAGTACCCTTTGCCAAGGATTGAAGCCTATTCGATAAGTTGGGAAAGGCAAAATACTTCTTGAGGATTGACTTAAGGTCAGGATACTACCAAATCAATGTAGCAGAGGAAGATGTTGAGAAGACAGTTTGTTGGACAAGGTATAGGAGCTTTGAGTTTCTGGTGATGCCCTTTGGGCTGTGCAATGTGCCGGCAACGTTTTCGGCATTGATCAACCACATCTTTATACCTTAATTGGATCAATTTGTGGTCATTTATATTGATGACATCTTGATCTATAGCGAAACGCTAAAGGAGCATATTGAACACTTGACAAATGTGTTTGAGAAACTAAGGGAACACAAGTTGTATGCTGAAGAGAGCAAATGTGACTTTGCTCAACAAAAGATAAAATTTCTCGGGCATGTGGTGGGCAAGGACGGGCTCAAAGTGGATCCTAAGAAGGTTCAAGCGATCCAGAAATGGGAGCGACTATCAAATGTATATGAGTTGAGGGCGTTTTTGGGGCTATACAACTACTACCAAAAGTTTATCAAACACTATTTAAGAGTAACCTTGCCTTTATCAAACCAAATGGGTAACGGGAAGATGGTATGAATAGCGGAATGCGATGTTACATTTATCCACCTTAAAAGGAAGTTGAGGAAGACTCCCGTGTTGGTATTACCAGACTTTGGTAAGGACTTTGAGGTAGAAACGGATGCTTCAGACTTTGTGTTAGGTGCAGTTTTGAAACAAAACAACCACCCAGTGGCATTCTTCTCAAAGAAGTTAGACAAGGCTCAAAGAAAGTGGCTTACCCACAAAAAGGAATTATTTGCGGTGGTCAAGGTGCTCAAGGAGTGGTGACACTACCTTAGGAGTCACTTCAAAGTTTCCACGGATAATATGGCAATGAAACACTTCTTATTGTAGCCTGATCTAAGAGGGAAACAAGGTCGGTGGGCCAATGCTTTGGCCGAATTTGATTGTAAGATTCTATATAAACCTGGGAAGAGCAACATCATGCTCTGATGTTGATGCTCTGATGCTCTAAGTCGAAAGGCAAGCTTGAAATTGGCAACATCTAGCACAACAGCAATATTTTGGGATGATGTGCAAACAACATATAAGAATGATGGTCTAGCACAAGAAGTGTTGCTGAGGAATCAAGAGACACAAGAAGCTCACTAGAAAGGTGAGTTGCCAACAGAAGAGAAAATAGATTATGCGAAATGCAATAGACTCATCTATTATAAACAAACAAGGATGTACGTTCCAGAAGGGGAACTAAGGAAGGTAGCCTTAGAAGAGTGTCATGACGAACCTTTTGTGGGATACAGCGGAGTGCCCAAGATGATGGGCTTACTTAAGAGGAAGTATCACTAGCCAGATATGGCCAAAATTATGTAAAGACATGTCCAACATATCAGCAGGTCAAAGTCATGACTAAGGCTAGTGGGGGTTTGTTACAAAGCATCCCAATTTTAGATCGTCCATGGAAATGTCTTACGATGGACTTCATCACAGGACTTCCCCCAAGTGAGGGGTTTGATGCGATATTTGTGGTGGTGGACCAATTTTCAAAGATGGCACATTTCATACCCACCACAACGGAAGTGAATGTAGAAGGTGTGGTGAAATTTTTCTTCAAGCAAGTGGTTCGAGTGCGGGGAAGACCAAAAGAGATTTTATCAAATCGAAATAAGATCTTCACTAGTAGGTTCTGGAGAATTCTCCTAGAACAGTATTGCATTAAGTGGAAATTCAGTACAACCTATCACCCACAGATAGGTATTGGGTATTAAATCAAGTTTGGTATTGGGGTGAGTCTATGGGAAGTCATCAGTGGGTGAGCCATTGAAGGTCTTGTGGAACTTAGCGTGGCCGAGTATCATGGAGAGTTATCTGTGGTGGAGACATTCACGGTGAAAAGACTCAACATTTGGAATCTAGTGAGGGATTCCTTGGAATGAGCTCAACAAAGGCAAACCAAGTATATGAACCAGAAGCACCGGGATGTAGAGTTCCAACCTGGGGAGAAGGTGTGGTTGAATACCAAGAACCTAAGGTTACCAAGTGGGATTAGCTAGAAGTTGACCCAAAGGTAAAAATGCATGTATTCTTGGAAATGAACTATTCTTGAGTTCCTTAAGCAGGTTTGCGGGATCTTATGAGATTGAGGCACGAATTGATAAAGTGGCATATTGCTTCTGACTTCCTTGAGAGATGGGGAAGATGCACCTAGTGTTCCATGTGACCTTACTCAAGCCGTACTTTGAGGATCCGCTTTGCAAGGACCAAGTGAGACCTTTACCTGAAGTTATCCAAAGGGAAGAGGAATACAAAGTTGAGGCCATCCTCAATCCGCGCAAGAGTAAGTGACAAGGACATGAGGTGAGGGAGTTCTATGTGAAGTGGAAAAGATTTCCACACTATAAAGCAACATGGGAACCGGAGGAGAACCTAGTGAACCTGTGAGATCTAGTGGAGGAATTTTTACAAAGCAGAACTCTATGTACTTATGCAAAATTCAATTAAAAGTATCAATTTGTGAAGTTGAGCAATGGCATATGTTGGGACCCAAAGGCATGCCAAAGGTAAACTAATTAGCATGGGTTTGCTAGGTCGACTAGGTGTAGGGAGCTACACCCGATTCCTTGCGGGGATATCAAATCCGTAGACGTATTCTACAGAGGTTAGGTTCAAGTCCTAACCCCCTAGTGAAGCAAGGCTAGGTTCAAGTCCCAACCCCATACTAGGGCGTGGTGACGTGAGGGGTATAGGGACACTTATATTCCATTGTCGTGGGCTCTTGGCTGGAGAGGCTAATTTAGGCACACCGCTAAGTGGGGGGATGCCTCCAGAGACATGGTCAACAAGTCGTAGGATTAAAAAAGAGACATTTGATGTGGGCATCGAACTTCTTTTATGGGTGGTGAAGTTGTAAGGAACCAACTCCTTGAGGTGTCGTAAGTTAAAGGATCCCCCAAAGCACAACTGGAATGATAAAGAGTTCATCGGATAGGACCAAGTCTAAGATCGAGTCCAAGAGATCAGGTCCGAGATCAAGTCCGAGACCGAGTCCAAGATCAGGTTTGAGGTCAGGTCTGATATTGAGTCCGAGACCGAGTCGGAGGTCGGGTTCGAGCTTGAGTCCGAGATCAAGTCCAAGACCAAGTCTGAGTACTAATACAGGTTGAGGGGTGAAAACCCAAAGCGTGTGTCTCCCAAGGGGGCTGTAGTGTAAGCGACTAATTTTTCCATTCTACTTTAGTCACTTAACCACACCTTCGACCACTTGGAGGAGTCTCATTCACAACCTCCATAAGTCCCATTCAGGACTTGGGGCTTGCTAGCCCTGAGAGTGGCATCCATGCCACTCAACCTTTGCACTTGGTCCAAGTGCTCCACGTGTCCGATCCCATGACCGACACCCAAAGGTACCACTGACATCTCGGCCCGTTACGCTAAGGCCATGCCCATTCACCTTTGCTGCGCAAATGGTCCAATACCACTTGCATCACCATCCCATCTCTCCAAGACTGGGCCATCTGTCTACGAGGGGTCATCCTAGATCCACTCCTTAGCATCCTTAGGATGCCCACAGACCTGGGGAATCGCCTTCCCCAAAGTCCCTTTGTCAATTCCTACCAAGTCCCTTTCTGCCCCTGGCCGTGTTTGCCAACACTGCCACTGGATCGAGGCCCATAGGCTCGACCACTAAGTCCCACGGTCCTCTGGGACTTCCTCACCACACGACTGTGTCCTTGGTCACTACCCCAGAGGACTGCTCCTCTTCCTTTCCACAATCTGGGCCTTTGGGACGACATTTCGGAACACCGTGGCCTTACGCGAGCCACCTGGGTACTCTCCCCACCTATCGCCTTTGGGTGCTCTAGCCATGGGCTTAGAGCGAGGTTCCGTTGAGCCACGCCTGGTATCCAAGTAGGTAGTGCCACCCACACTTGGACTGGGAGCATCGGCCAGTCGATCTCCCGGGGGAACTAGAGCCGGCTCTTGAACACTTCACCAAGCTACCCCGCTTGTCGGTCCGTATTCACTCTAGTCTTGGACTTCCCAGTGGTCAGTTCATCACCCAACACTGGGTCTGGCCTTCCTGGGCCAAATTGGCCTTTCCTGGCCAAACTGGCTCCACTGCAGTCCTCCCCCTACTATACTTTTGGAGCTCACCAAACCCCCCAGTGTCTGGGAGACGAACGCTTTGGGCTTTCACCCTCTCAGGCTCCGGACTCGGACTCGGACTCGGACTCGGACTCGGATTTGAATTCGGACTCGGACTCGGGCTCGGGCTCAGTCTCGGCCTCGGCCTCGGTTTCGGTCTCGGTCCCGATCTCGGTCTCGGTCTCGGTCTCGGTCTCGGTCTCGGTCTCGGTCTCGACTTCGGACTCCATCTCGGACTCCATCTCGGACTCCATCTCGGACTCCATCTCGGGTCCATCTCGGGTCCATCTCGGACTCCATCTCGGACTCCATCTCGGGTCCATCTCGGACTCCATCTCGGACTCCATTTCGGGTCCATCTCGGACTCCATCTCGGACTCCATTTTGGGTCCATCTCGGGTCCATCTCGGACTCCATCTCGGGTTCATCTCGGACTCCATCTCGGACTCTATCTCGGACTCCATCTCGGGTCCATCTCGGGTCCATCTCGGACTCCATTTCGGACTCCATTTCGGGTCCATCTCGGGTCCATCTCGGACTCCACTTCGGACTCCAACTCGGGTCCACCTCGGACTCCACTTCGGACTCCATCTCGGACACTCCCACGTGTCATGTGTTGGTCCTTTTGGGTCCCTTTTTGGAGCCTCGCCTTTTGCTCGCTTCGTGCTCGTTCCTCGAGCACTTCGTTGGGAGTTCCACTCCCGCTCTTGACTTTTCAAGTCGGAGCTTTTGGTCCAAACGTGTTACGCTCGTTTGGCTCTCGCTTCGACCACTACCATGTGGCGCCCTTCCGGCTCCACTTTGGGGCCTAGGGATTTTGTGTCTCACAACTCCACCACCCATAGACGAAGTTCGATGTCCTCATCGAACGGTGAACCATTTTATAAAGTAACACCCGCATGTGTTACCATTTCCATCCTTAGCGAGTAGCCAATATTTGTCAATGGTGTGACATTGAAGGCTCACCATGCCTTCTCCATATTCGTCAATGGTTGGACATTGAAGGCTCACCATGCCTTTTGCATATCCTCTAAGAAGGGTAGTCTCTCCAACTTAGAGACTGATTGGACCACATATAGTGGTTCTCTCCTTTTATTGGTTTAGTTCTCGCTAAACCTCTTAGAGACCCTTCTCTAAGTCAATCCCACTACTCCTTCTCGAGTAGTCTCAATTTCCATCGATATAACCTTTGCACTTTGGAACTTTGAATTTTGACTTCTTGGAGTCAATTTCCTAGGTGTCTCCGACACCTTGCCTTGCACCTTTTGTGCAACTCCACTTCCCATCCTAGGAAGTTCTTTACTCGAGGGCACCATCATCCTCTCTTCTATTTCGTGCCAAAGTTCCAGTTATCATACTTTGTGCTAGGGCTGTTCATGGCCCTATCATTTGGCTACCTTACCGCTCCCTCCTTTGGAGCTTCCACTTTCGCCAAACCGGAGCATTTCGGAATCCCTCCTTGGAAACACACTTCCTTTCCCGCAACTTGTTAGCGTCCAACACATTAGTGTTCCTCGCCTAACTTTGTCACTTGGATTCCCCCCAAGGGATTCCACAGCCCTATCTTGGCCACTCATCTTTTGCTCCTATCCGTTGATTGTTGCACCAAGCAACATCGAATCTCTACCTCCCTCCTTGAGGTATTATTTCGGTTCCATAGCAAAGACTCTTCTTTGCCAAGTCCGGAGGATGTTCACCCCTAGTACGTCTCTTTAGCATCTTCTGCTATGGGCTCTATCCACGGCCCAACTTCGTGACCCTCCCATGGGTCTTTTATAAAGACTACTTTCCTCAGACTCACTATGCCATCTCACGGACATAGTATATTTCCCTTAGGTGCTCTTCCCACTTGGTCATCACGACCAAGCCACACCACCTTAAACAGTTCAATTTCAACATTTTGAACCAGGAACTTCATTCCTTAGCCAACCAAGGACCTTGTCCTTATCTGGCCATAAGATCACCTAGTGATCTCACCTTGGCACCTTAACAGAGTTGCCAAGAGGTACTTGGTCTTCTAGCCCTCCAAATTGTTGACTATAACCCCGGGGGCATCCCCCACACTTGGCGGTGCACCCAAGCCAGCCCTTACGGCCAAGGGTTCATAGCAACTGAGATTAGGTGTCCCCATCTCACTCACCACGACCTTGGTGCCACTTGCACCAAAACGTTCAAGTTAGATATGCTGAGCTTTCACACTAAGCAATCTAACCGTGCATCACGACTCCGAGGCATCCCTTGCTTGGCGGTGTGCCCAAACCAGTCTCCCCATTGAGAGTCTATGACCACCGAAATATGAGTGTCCTCATATTCCAAACCATCACCACGCCCTAGTGATTTGGGACTCGAACCCAAGCACTAGAGGGTCGGGACTCGAACCCAACCTCCGTATATGCATCTACGGACGGCATCACACAAGATGCCTGGCGTGACTCCCCACGCCGGTGCACCAACTTATTTTTAAAGCGCGCTATAGATCACAGCTTAGGAACCTAGTTCCTCCACACTGCCAAGTCCTCTCACTTGACATGTCTGTGATCATGCATGGACTCCTCCATGCTCGGCCCCATGGCCCACCCTTTTTGAAGTTATCACCTTCAACTAGGGTATTTGTTCCCCCGACGTGCCAATCTCGCTTGGCAAGTCCTCCGACCATTGTAACATGGTTCCTGCATAAGCGTGAAAGTCCTTGACCATCGACTTTCGTTCAAAGCCCTCTCTTTGAACACTCGGGAACTACTTCCCTAACCTTGATAGCCTTGCCTCATGGCAAGCTTCAAGACCACGCTTCTGCTGCGCCACTCTGATTTCGCGCGTTCCATGAACCATTTACACTTGGCCTTTCTAGGTACTAAGCTACCTAGAATCGTCTTTGGGAACCTTGAAGGAACTCTGTCCCTCAGCTTGCTAAGGCCTCCCTTTTTGCAAGCCTTTCAAATGCCACATAATCTAACATGGACAATTCCATATTTTAGACTTTCCATGGCATCACGGTTGCTAGCGGCAACACCCTCGAGCCCCCCACTTGATTCTCCACTCCCAGCTGGCATAACCAACCTTGGTTATGCCCTTTGATTCCTACGGTTCGGTTCTATCCCCTTACTTCTTGCTTTTTGGCTTCACACCTTTCCTTTGGTCATTCTCCTCCAGACCCGGAGGATAGCTTTGCACTTTCTATCTTGCTTTAGCAAGTATTCTTAGGGATGAACCTACCCAATAGCCTAGGGAGTGGTTCCTCAATCCGGGCATACTCACCTTATAATCCCACACACTGGGATTACATGGTTGCTTATGGGCTTTTACATGCCCATCACTAGCCTTGCCAAAATTCCATTTTTGGCTTTGTCCAACTCGGGTAGACAGTCCTCTCCTGTCTCCGCAACCTTGGACATTTGGATAGCACCTTCTATCCATCATTCGCTAGGGACTTAGTCCCTTGGGCTTTATCCATTGCCCTCGCGACATCAAACACCACCTTCTGGTGTTCTAGAGTGTTCGGGTGTCCCAATAATGGCTTTCTTGACAATGAGTATTTCCTTTTATGACATTGACTTACTATATCGCAACACAAGTAACTTATCCCCCGTAAGGGTATATCCAACTTCCCTATGCTATTAAGAAGTCTTGGGTAGCTACCTTCTACCCGTTTAACCAGTTATTTTGCACCTCTTGCTTAGTTGCCTCATAGTTGTCAAGTCCTACAACTCATTGCTTGGTGCTTTCACACCTCCATCATTATCTGGGTCACCACACTCCAACTGCATGCTCTGCAACTTAGGCTATGCTATTCCCATTTCCATTGGGATTCCTTTGGCAAGGGGTTCTCATGAACCCACCAACATAGCCTCAAGGTATCACACCTTGGCACATTTGGTGTCTCCACACCATCGGCTCCACAAGCCTACCTCTATGACATTTCCCCTTCATGTCTAAGTCTTTGCCAAGACCAACACCGCTCTTTCTTATGCCAACCATCCGTTAGCACTGCACCATAGAGGTCACACACAACTTTATGTCAAAGTTGTTTTCTTCTGGGAACCCCTTTCCCATAACTTTAGCATGGCACATTCTGCCATTGATGAGATACCCTCTGTTCTCATCCTTGGATCCTATGATCCCCCCCCATCCTTTGTGGGGTACAACACACCTCAGTCCAAATGCTTCCATCAGTCCTTTTAGGACCATCCGTTGACTCTACTTGAGTCATTCAGCAGTTTTGGACTTGGTTAATCCACAGACCCGTAAGGTCCTACTTGTGAGGCACTAGCTCACTAGAATACACTTCTTGCATTCCTGTCATACTCAAAAGGACTATTTTCACAAGTGTTACTCCGACACTTGATTTTGTTCTCTGGGGGCAACCTTTGCCCCTTAGGACTACTTGTCCATGTGATGAGAATACCAACTCATCCACTTAATACACCCCCAACTCCTTGGGTTGTTCCAGCATTTATTAGAGGTAGCCCCGGCTACCTTTTCAAGGGCTTGAGTCCTCTTCCGTATTTGACCTCCCACGGTCATTACTTCTGGTCTCACATTCATGAGCACCAACCTCAACTATATGAGGAAAATCTTGTGACTCCTTTATTGCTTTGGAGTCTTTATCTTTCCCGTGATCCCAACTGTAGTTGTTTACCACAACTACATTAGCCAGTTTGCTAAGTCAAACACTCATCTGGATCACATCCTCAACTTTTTTTTTTTGAGGAAAACCATATACTGTTCCCAAGATCCCAAAGTTGTTCCATTATTGGCCCTTTTCTATCCACCACCCCATCTACAAGTTCACACATGAACTGTAATGGAGAGCCATGTCTTCCCGACTTGCTACTCCTCAAGGATAGGCCCACTCCTCGGACCTTCCGATGCCAACACTAGTGGTGATATACTTGAGCACCAATAAAAGTTGGACTAAGGAACAGCTCCGATACCAAATTGTAAGCGACTAATTTTTCCATTCTACTTTAGTCACTTAACCACACCTCCAACCACTTGGAGGAGTCTCATTCACAACCTCCATAAGTCCCATTCAGGACTTGGGGCTTGCTAGCCCTGAGAGTGGCATCCATGCCACTCAACCTTTGCACTTGGTCCAAGTGCTCCACGTGTCCGATCCCATGACCGACACCCAAAGGTACCACTGACATCTCGGCCCGTTACGCTAAGGCCATGCCCATTCACCTTTGCTGCGCAAATGGTCCAATACCACTTGCATCACCATCCCATCTCTCCAAGACTGGGCCATCTGTCTACGAGGGGTCATCCTAGATCCACTCCTTAGCATCCTTAGGATGCCCACAGACCTGGGGAATTGCCTTGCCCAAAGTCCCTTTGTCAGTTCCTACCAAGTCCCTTTCTGCCCCTGGCCGTGTTTGCCAACACTGCCACTGGATCGAGGCCCATAGGCTCGACCACTAAGTCCCACGGTCCTCTGGGACTTCCTCACCACACGACTGTGTCCTTGGTCACTACCCCAGAGGACTGCTCCTCTTCCTTTCCACAATCTGGGCCTTTGAGACGACATTTCGGAACACCGTGGCCTTACGCGAGCCACCTGGGTACTCTCCCCACCTATCGCCTTTGGGTGCTCTAGCCATGGGCTTAGAGCGAGGTTCCGTTGAGCCACGCCTGGTATCCAAGTAGGTAGTGCCACCCACACTTGGATTGGGAGCATCGGCCAGTCGATCTCCCGGGGGAACTAGAGCCGGCTCTTGAACACTTCACCAAGCTACCCCGCTTGTCGGTCCGTATTCACTCTAGTCTTGGACTTCCCAGTGGTCAGTTCATCACCCAACACTGGGTCTGGCCTTCCTGGGCCAAATTGGCCTTTCCTGGCCAAACTGGCTCCACTGCAGTCCTCCCCCTACTATACTTTTGGAGCTCACCAAACCCCCCAGTGTCTGGGAGACGAACGCTTTGGGCTTTCACCCTCTCAGGCTCCGGACTCGGACTCGGACTCGGACTCGGACTCGGATTTGAATTCGGACTCGGACTCGGGCTCGGGCTCAGTCTCGGCCTCGGCCTCGGTTTCGGTCTCGGTCCCGATCTCGGTCTCGGTCTCGGTCTCGGTCTCGGTCTCGGTCTCGGTCCCGGTCTCGGTCTCGACTTTGGACTCCATCTCGGACTCCATCTCGGACTCCATCTCGGACTCCATCTCGGGTCCATCTCGGGTCCATCTCGGACTCCATCTCGGACTCCATCTCGGGTCCATCTCGGACTCCATCTCGGACTCCATTTCGGGTCCATCTCGGACTCCATCTCGGACTCCATTTCGGGTCCATCTCGGGTCCATCTCGGACTCCATCTCAGACTCCATCTCGGGTCCATCTCGGACTCCATCTCGGACTCTATCTCGGACTCCATCTCGGGTCCATCTCGGGTCCATCTCGGACTCCATTTCGGACTCCATTTCGGGTCCATCTCGGGTCCATCTCGGACTCCACTTCGGACTCCAACTCGGGTCCACCTCGGACTCCACTTCGGACTCCATCTCGGACACTCCCACGTGTCATGTGTTGGTCCTTTTGGGTCCCTTTTTGGAGCCTTGCCTTTTGCTCGCTTCGTGCTCGTTCCTGGAGCACTTCATTGGGAGTTCCACTCCCGCTCTTGACTTTTCAAGTCGGAGCTTTTGGTCCAAACGTGTTACGCTCGTTTGGCTCTCGCTTCGACCACTACCATGTGGCGCCCTTCCGGCTCCACTTTGGGGCCTAGGGATTTTGTGTCTCACATGTAGGGGGTTCCAAAAGTATAGTAGGGATAATGAAGTCTAGGAACTAGTCTTGAAGGAACTCTCCAATAATGCTTCCAAACTGACTTGAGGTTGAGACTAGGGCCAAGGGGCCTTGGGTGGGAGTGAGCTTGGACTTGGGTGGTGCTAGAAGTGCCACCTTAGGAAGTGCTCAAGAGCAGCTCCCACTCCTAAAAGGGAAACCGACTGTGGTGCTCCTGGCTCATGTGGAGTAGTGCCCCACTTGAGTACCATGTGGCTCATTGGTCCTCACCCTACCTAGGGGCTTGGGCCTTCCCTTTGGGATCGAGGTGGGGGAGTAAGGGTACCTATATTGGGTTGTTAGGCTATGGTGTTTCCCTCTCCTACGTCCTAGAGCAAGTGTTGCACCTAAGGCTTAGGATTTAGAGGGTCCCACGATCAAGTCTTGTGGTACTAAAGGATGTTAGAAATCTAGAGGCTTGGTGGGCTTGGCTACCTATGCCTATGAGGAGTGTAGCCAAACCTTAAGTCTAGTCTAACCCGGGGAGGGGGATTGAGAGAGATTTGGGAATTTGTGGATGGATGGCTAACACATTGTTGCTCGTGCAGTGAGTAGCTGAAACCAAGTAGAAGCTAGTACCATAGGCGGGAACCTTGGTGAGGGAACTTAACTAAATCCAAGGAAGTGTCGATTGGATAAATGAGGTAAGTTGGCAAATTGGAAAGGAAAAATTTGTAACTTACACCAAGCCCTCTATTTGTGGATGATAAGCACTTATGAAAATATAGTGTATCCCCAGCCAAAGATATTAAAATGTGAAATGCTTTCACTATAAATACAAGACTATTATTTGAGAGAATCCACTTCAGACAAGAATGTTAAAAAAAACCCTTAATTGAGGAAGAAGTACCTAACAACAATTGCTAATGCACTAGCAAAAGCATTGACTTCTAGCTACAAATCAAGTAATCAAGCTTATTACTAATAGTTGATTGTGGAAAAGGCTTTATCAAATCAAATACCAAACTCAAATGGATAAGAAACTTCTATAGCACGAAGGGGAGTAAGTTTAGCACTAAACACAACTATGCACATATTGGATCACATCACATCATATCTTCGACTAATCAAAAGACTTATGTATCTTTTCAGTTTTCTGATGATATCCTATATGTCTGCCTAGAATAAGAGAATCATGTAGGCATGGAGAAAGTGTGGAATAAACATTAAAGGCAACACCAGCTATAAATAATCATCAAGATTTATACCCATAAAATAAAGAAGGTTGTCCTTAAAGTATTATTGAAAATGTAAATGCCAAAATGGCAAATCATCAACAAATGATGCAAAAATTTTAAACCTATCATAAAACCTTTGAATCTATGGCTCAATCTTTTAAGTGTTACAAACCTCATCAAGGGAAGTAAATCTTGCTTTGCATCTTGTGGACATTGAATATCAAATACAACATTTGCCAAATCCTCATTAAAAAAATCACAAATGTTAGAACTATAGGCTCGTTAGAAACATGAGAAAAGAATGAAGAAGGAAGAGGAGCTCATGAAAGGGCATCAGCATTAGCTATAAAACTCTTTGGGTAATTAATAACATCGATATCATATATCTGAAGTTTCAAACCTACCAAGCAGTATAACCAACAAGCTCTATTTCGTTAAAGTGGGATTTATTCAGTAAAATGGGACTAGGTACAAATTTTCAAGTATTTGAAAATGACGTAAAATTATATGTTTTTTGTCCAGGGGCTAGACATATCTAGGGCATGGTGACTAGCGCGGTGACTTTGTGTCCAGACTGAGTCCATCTGGTTGTATAATAAATCTCATTGTCAAGGTGAACAAGTCGAATCTGAAGCTAAAGAAGAGCGATGGCATGCGGGCACACACTATTTGTTTGTTCATTGAGTGTGTGGTGAGCTTTCCAAGATGAACATCATTCCTATTAGCCAGACATATAACTTAATGGTGAGAACATTTAGATATCATTCAATGTTATCTTTTTCTAACGAATCTAATTGTGAAGGTGTAGCAAGAGGCATTGCTAGTCTGGAGAAGTCATTTAACTCATTTGACCCTTAGTGTATTTTCATGAAACTAAATAGCATTCATATTATTAAGGAATTTCTCTAGTACCTTTTTTTTACGACATAGAGGCTTGCATTTCTTTCAAAGGTGATTTAGTAAAAGGCCTGAGGGCACATGCCATTCTATTTCTCAGACCGGTATTAAGATATACTAGTGCAAAGGGAAAAAGGTATTTGGTGATCAAGTAAATGGCATGAGGGCACACGCCATTATAAGCCTAAGCGCTAGTGGACACCTCCTTTTTGGTACTCTCAGCGGTACTATCATCCTTCTCCGGGTCAGTTGTTTTGCTTTGGATTGTTGTCTTTGATGTTACTGGGGCGTTCTCGATAGTTGTTAATATTGCCGTTTGTTCAGAAAAATGATGACCTGGAGTATAGTACGGGGAGTTTGGAAGACTTATATATTCTACATCTTCACCTATCTCCTTCTCCGTCTCCTTTTCTGCCTCACTTACAGATTTTGTGCTTGCCATGAGAACGCTCTTCACCCTAAAATATGGAGTTCGTTGTGTTATAAAAGGAAACCAACACACACGCTGCAAGGGAATGATGGTACATAAAACACGTAAGCCCACAATATGGGTTTATGTGCCATTAATATGGGCCACACGCCATATTATTAGATTTATGCACGTGTGATTGGTAAATGCATATGTCACATCATCTTTGTTTTACCTCACACACTATATCAGGCCTAATGAACCATATCACATGTGCGCACATGCTATATATATGGAGAAGTATTATGCAAGGATAGAAAAATTCAATGCATGATTGTGGAGAGCAATGGCATGAAGCCACATGCTAAATAACATTTTAGAGAAAGAATTAAAATAGAAACATGCAAACAATACTGAGTGGACCAAGATGTCAAGACCCCCAACAAGATCAAGACTGGAAAATGCTAAAGACAAAGAGAAAAAGCTAGTGAAAACAAAGAAGAGGCCTTAGACTGGTGTTGATTCAGATTGTGGAGAAATGGAACAAGGCTAACCTATATATACTATAGGTTGATGAAGCTCCACCACTCTTGGATCGAGGACAGCCTAAATACAGCTGAGGTCAAGGAGGCGCCACATCATCATCAGGAATGTGGCTCGAGACTCAGGAATCGGGAAGTGTCTCGAGAGTCAGGAATAGGGAAGTGTCTCGAGAGTCAGGAATAGAGAAGTGTCTCGAGAGTCAGGAATGTGGTCTGCAGGTCAGGAATCCGGCGAGAGTCAGGAATGTGGCAAGAATTGGGGGATTCCTGACAGCACCCCCTCCTCAAGAACGAGTGGAACGAGGATGTGAACAAGAACGAAGAGGAGGATGAGATGAGCGGCGAGGGATGGGAGATGGAGAAAAAGAATGAGGACTGGGACGAGAAGGATAGCGGCGGTGGAAGTCCTGAACAAGGTCAGGAGAATGAATCAGGTTGTCCGCAAGTTCCCAAGTGCGTTCCTCAGGTCCGTAACCCTTCCAGTCCACCAGATAGTAGAGTTTAGATCGTGAAATCTTGGAATCAAGGATGTCCTGAACCTCGTACTCAGACCCATCCTCGAGCTGCACTGGTGGAGGCGGAGGAATGACCCGATTTGGAATAGGACTGGGAATATAAGGCTCAAGGAGAGAGGAGTGAAAAACGGGGTGAATTTTATATGAGGAGGGAAGTGCAAGGCGATAAGTGACAGGATTAATGATGGCAGTGATAGGGAAAGGACCAAGGCGTTTGAAATCGAGTTTTGGACAGGGCCTGGTGGTGGAGATATTTCGCCTGAGGAGCCAGACTTTATCCCCGATATTGTAAGGGGGACAATCCTGACGATGGACATTGGCAAATGTTTTATGAGATTCCTGAGCACGATGGAGGTGGAAGGAGATGGAGTTGTGGATTTCCTGAAGGTTGGAGAGAAATGATTCAGAGCGGGGATTTGAACGAGAGGATTCAGATGGAGAAGGAAGTGAGAGATTGAATCGGGGATTTCGGCCAGAGTTCGCAAAGAAGGGGGAAACTCGAAGAGAGGAGTGAACAGAGTTGTTATAGGAGAACTCAGCAAGGGGAAGGATATCGAACCAGTTATCCTGATGATAGTTGATGAAGCACCTCAAGAATTGTTCCAATGTCTGAATCGTTCGCTCGGACTGCCCATCAGTTTGAGGATGATATGCCGAAGAGAGGTTGGCCTTCACTCCAAGCAACTGCAAAAACCGTTGCCAGAAATGAGAGATGAATTGAGGCCCCCGATCCGAAACCACATCTGTAGGAATCCCATGAAGTCGGAAAATTTCCCTGAATACCAGTTTTGCCATGTCCTCGCCCGAAAACTCCTTGGTACATGGCAAGAAGTGCGCCATCTTTGTGAAGCGATCCACCACGACTAAAATGCTGTTGAAGCCTCCAGAACTCGGAAGATCACTCAAGAAATCCATGGAGATGGATTCCCAAGGACCTGAAGGGACTGGAAGGGAACGAAGCAAACCTGAAGGAAGGTGGCGAGGTACCTTATTCCGGGCACAAGTGTCACAGGAGGTAACAAAAGCTTTGATGTAGTCGTCCATGTGAGGCCACCAAAAGTCCCGTGCAACTAGCTCATAGGTTTTCGCAATGCCGAAGTGACCAGCAGTCGGGCTATCGTGGCACGCCATCAGGATCAACCTTCGAGCATCACCTTCAGGAACGTAAAGCTGCATCCCACGGTACAATAAGCCATCTAAGAACTTGAACTCGTCAAATCGCCGGCAGTCGGGAGTCACTGGGTGTCCAGCCTGAAGATGGGGAAAAATGTCGATGAGGATGTCATCGAGGTAGACGATCACCATCTGATCAAGAAACTCCCGAAAAACGTCGTTCGCCATGTGTTGGAAAACCGCTGGAGCATTTGTCAAGCCAAATGCCATGACAGTGTACTCGAAGTGGCCATAGCGGGTTCGGAACGCAGTCTTCCATTCATCACCAGGCCGGATCCGGATCAGGTTGTATGCTCCACGGAGGTCGATCTTGGTGAAGAAGCGGGCACCGCCGAGGCGTTCCAACAGGTCCGAGATCAGGGGCAGTGGATAACGGTTCCGAACAGTCACCTTACTGAAACCTCGGTAGTCGATGACTAGCCGCAAGCTCCCATCCTTCTTCTTGACAAAGAAGACAGGTGCTCCAGCCGGGGACTGCGAATGCTGAATGTAGCCCGAGGCAAGGTTCTCATCCACGTACTCTTTGAGGGCCTTAAGCTCGGACGGGGATAACCCGTAGATAGGCCCCCACGGAGGTGACGCTCCTTCCTGTAAATCAATGGGACAATCATAAGGCCGATGAACAGGCAGTACACTAGATTTTTTCTTGTCAAACACATCCCCAAAATCATGATACTTCTCAGGAAGACTGACAGGAGAAACATGCAAAGCAAAAAGAAAAAGAGGTTCTTCATGAAGGAGTTCTTTCATAGTGATTGTGGAGATAGGAGGAGGAGTACGACTAAATGGAATGATGAGACGAGGATACTGTCCAGTGTAATATGGAAGAGAGAAAAAAGAAGAGGATGAAAACTGCGTAGAGTCAGGAATAGAACCCCGACTTGAGTTTAGGGAACTTTTCCTGATTCGGACTCGATGAACACCAGGGGAAGCCGTGGGAGATGGTGATGTGGGAGAGATGAGCTGTAAGTCCTTCCAACAAATCTGAGGCTGATGTAGTTGGAACCAAGGAAGACCGAGCACCACAGAGGAAGACTTGCTGTTGATGATGTTGAAGGCGATATCGGTGACGGTGGACCCGATGTGTACTCGAACGGGCAACGTTTCCCTAAGTCCAGAAGATGGAGACACAAAATGCCCGCCGATGCCTTCAACCCTCAGATCCCGTATGGTAGGAGAAAGAGGAACGTGATGTCGGGCAGCAAAGTCCGTGTCCATGAAGCAGGAAGTTGCACCCGAGTCCAGTAGCGCCAAAGCCTTGAGTCCTGATTGTCCGGTGAAAGAAAGGAGACATGGGACGCGGAAGTTGCGGGAATTGGTGGTGGCTTTGATGAAAGGTGGTGAGGAGCTTGATAAGGAAGAAAAGTGATTTTTATTTGGGGAGTCCAAACAGACAGCTCCTACTCTGTTTGGACAGGGTCGTTTCCCGACTGCAACAGTGGTGGACTTTGAGGCAGAGTGAACTCGAGCAATCGGGGAGGCTTCCTAGGACACACAGCTGCTTTGTGATTAGGATCAGCACAGTAGAGGCAAAGATTATGAGATATTCGACGTTGCCTCTCAGCAGGACTCAACTTCCCTCTAATGAGTCGGGGAGTACCAGAAATATCCATCGGGACCGGAGCAGTAGGTTCAGGACTATGCCCCGAAGACTCAAGCTGGGATTCCTGAGTCTGGGACGGAAAAACAGCGGCGCGGCGACTTTCCTGACGACGTTCAAAGAGACGATTGTCACATCGAACAGCTTTGTTGATGGCGTCCGACAGGTCCTTGGGATCCTCCATGGTGAGCAACAAATCCTTGACACTGTTGTTGAGGCCGAAACGAAATTGGTCAATCAGGGCCCGCTCATCCCACTGAGTGTCCAAGGCAAGGAGTTGGAACTCTGCAGCGTAGATCGAGGCAGGACGAGACCCCTGAGAGAGACGTCTCATCTTTGTGGTAGCAGCCCGAACCCGATCCGTCTCGCCAAAACATGCTTCGAGCTTCTCTTTGAACAATTGAAGATCCATCAGCTCCGGAACCACGACCCCTTTCATGCTCTTCTCCAGAAGAGGAGAAAACCATGACAAAGCTGCACCCTCGAGCAACGTCCCAATCGCGCCGATTTGAGACTCGGGAGTGGGGTACCGCCGATGTTGAAGTGCAAAGATCAGCTCCATTTGATTCAAAAATCCACGAAGCTCCGAACGCTTGCCTGAAAATTTCGCCGGGAAACTCACCTTCGGTTCAGGAACTTTGCTGGATCCTTGAGCCGAAAGTGAAGCAAGCTCCTGCTGCATGCGAAGAAGGGTCGCCTTCAGCTCGGTATTCTCAGACTGGATTTTTGCAAGGACTTCGGCAAAGAAATCAGGATGGCTTGGAGACTCCATTGGCAAGAAGAAAGAAAAGAAAGGGGGGAAAAGACAAAGGCAATCAAATAATCAAAACAAGCTAAAAGAAAAGCAAAAAAACACAATCTGAATCAAACTGTCAAGACCCCCAACAAGATCAAGACTGGAAAATGCTAAAGACAAAGAGAAAAAGCTAGTGAAAACAAAGAAGAGGCCTTAGACTGGTGTTGATTCAGATTGTGGAGAAATGGAACAAGGCTAACCTATATATACTATAGGTTGATGAAGCTCCACCACTCTTGGATCGAGGACAGCCTAAATACAGCTGAGGTCGAGGAGGTGCCACATCATCATCAGGAATGTGGCTCGAGACTCAGGAATCGGGAAGTGTCTCGAGAGTCAGGAATAGGGAAGTGTCTCGAGAGTCAGGAATAGAGAAGTGTCTCGAGAGTCAGGAATGTGGTCTGCAGGTCAGGAATCCGGTGAGAGTCAGGAATGTGGCAAGAATTGGGGGATTCCTGACACAAGACTTAGAAGTGCACAATTGAATGAGGTATTTCTAATAAATATTTCACTCACCTCATATAGGAATGGCTACCACTCTCAAATGGCGTATCGCCTCATGCCATCACCTCGTAATTTGTTATAACAATCCGATGAATTCATATTCGGCTTGTTCACCTTGAACTTTAAGTAAGATTTGCTAGAACAACTAAGAATTTATACTTGTTATTTGTATCATCTCACCTAGGAATAGCGTAAGGCCACATGCCATCACGCCTCCACTGATTCAGATTTGGATTGTTCACTTTGAAATAAAATACATTAGAAACTTAGTAAAGGAATATTAATGAATCTCACCTTGAACCCGGGTTATGAATGCTCTTGCTGCATCTCTTGCATGGTCTGGCAAGGTGATGGTGGCACTCTGCTTCCACATCCAACCATGCACAACATTATCCACCAATATGCTCATGCTAGGATCCCTTGGATTCAGCACCCATCTCTTTTCTAGGCAATCCTTCGTATATCCGGAACTTGGCTTGAACCACTCCACAGTTACATTGAAGGAGTTAGTTTCCGCGTCCTCCTCTGCATCAGTGATGCAGTGCCCCACCCATATCATTTGTTTTTTATTACTGGGTCTGACAAGCATGACCATTCCTTTGCAGACCTGTACTGGATTGAATGCTGAATCCGGCTTCTTGTTCCTCGGCCCACAATAGTGATCCTCAACATCGTTATCTGTCACTGCATTTCCAGAGGACATTGTTCCGCTACTATCTGGTGCTCTGGGTTCTGGCCAAAAGGACTCTTCCAATTCTTCATATACAACCGGCCCATTTTGGATAGCAGATATAATCTTCTCTCAGTATTCGAGCAAAGGCTTGCACCTCTTAAAATAGGATTCTCCACCAAACACCAACCCCCTCTTCCAGAAGGCAATATGCTATCTAATCTTGGCCACTATACTTTCCTGGTCTTTGAGTCCATCCGGGTGCATCGGCTATGCGGACCCCTGAGGAATCATAGGTTCCCCAGTTATGGGATCTCTCTTGAAGAGTTCAATGCCGTCCACTGGCAGCCACACTGTGTCCCATTCTCTCATCTTGTACCTCATCACTAGAGCACCGTCACGCATGCTGAAATGAAACTGAAGAGGCTTGGAGTGGCCAATCAGCGTTTCAGATCCGTCCCTGATGTAGCCTCTTACAAACCCCTTAAAGTCTGGAACCTCTGTCACAAGTGCAGCTTCAACAGTGCCTTTGATGCAATTTTGGAATTCATCGTAGAGTTGTGGGAGGGTGAGGACATTGGATTGGCGGAGGGACTCTGCCAGATGACTGAACATGGCATCGACATCTTCATGAGTGTGCCCAACCATGAGAAAGCCAAGTGTAACCATTTCAAATATGCCTTTGGCAACAAGCATCGCCAAGTACGCGAAGACGTACATGTTTTTGTTCTCACTGCCAGCATTGTCTGTTTGGAGCAGAAGATGGGGTGGAAGGCCACATCGGCTGCAAGAACTTCCTTGAGATTCTGCTTCGTTTGGATGAGGTTGTGCATTCACCGGGTGACCAGCCTCGTCAGAATGGCATGAGGCCTCACGTGATAACCCTACAATCTGACGGCCAACATATTCACTGGGATGGCATGGGGCCCCACGCGATACTGCAAGCCTTTGCTCCTCCAGCTGAACCCTGTATGGGGTTCGATCGACAAGGGCCTTATGCAAGGGTTGGCCGTTCAGCTCAGTCTGCGCACTTTGCAGAGACCTTAAGTGTTTTGCTAGGGACGCAATCATCATGTTTGCACCCCCGCCACCCCATAGAGGTACAAAGAAGTTCCCACTGTTCTAGGCACCATGCCCATAAGCGATTATGCCAAACAGAGACACAGGCAGCTGCATGGATGAAGAGATTGCCTTGGGGGCAGGATTGAGTTGAGGTAAGCACGTCTTTTTCTGGTCCATTTTGTCGTGGATGATGCAAAGGTAAGAGTCAGGTCTCTCCATGGAGAGAATCCTGTTATGATAATATGCAGTCCTGCAGCTTCTCTGCTTGATGTTGTGGTCAAGCCGCCTTCTAACCAACGTCTCTCGCTCTTGAGCGCTGCAAGAATTCTTCGACAAAGCCATTTTGATAGCAATGCACTCGTCACACTTTGAAAAGCTGGAGTACTTTCCTATACTCACATCCCTGAACCTGTTGCTCCACAATCTACTAAATCTAGATTGGCTCAGCTTCCTATAACCATTACTCTAGAGTTCCCGATTCACATCTTCCAATATGGCCCCCTTGGTATACATGGAAGGGAGAACTCGTTGGGTGTCTCGTGTTCCATCTTCCAAGAGGCGGGTTTTATGTGGTTGCTGCTCACTACATGTCTCGACAAACCTCTTGAAGATTGCCTCTCCATATACAACATGACCCCTGGTTTTGTGCGTACCATCGTTCCCATGGACTGCTTGTTGAACCCTTTGTTCCTCGAACTCAGTTTTGATTTTGTAGAATATGGTTTGAGGGACTCCATAAATGATTCTCCATGCCTTCATGCAGACCAAACCCCTCTGGAAGACCATGCCCCCCACCTGATGTTCTGAAGCATCAACAGATGACCGTAATGCCTCATACACAAAATTGCGAGCTGCCTTCCAGGACAATGTCTTGTATCTTGCTCTCTCCTCTTCAATAGCATCCCAATCAGCATGTTGACAGCACCTTCTCTTGCAACAAGCAACTGTCGAGACCATTCGAACCTCCATCGCCATTTTCTGCCTTTTTGGTTCGTTGCTCAGATCCCTTTGGCTGCGCTTTAGGAAGGTGTACTTTCTTTTCCCATGAAGAGATGTTTTGTCATCAGTTGTAGTGGTGTTTGATTGTGAATCCTTCACATTCTCAAACACTAAGTGCCTCAATTTCCAGCGCACAATGCTTCCAATAGTCAGACTATTTTCTTCTGTGTCAACAACCTCTAAAATTGCAACTCCAATATCATCCCGACCCAATTCTTGATTAGCAACCGCATCTCTTGGATCGACAACTATGGCTAAGCCCTCAGCTACCACCTCCCCCTCGGGGTTGTTTAGAAACACCTTTGCCTGAATCCATGTAGCACGGTTCTTAAGATCCACGGAGGGAACATGCGTCGCACTTGTGCTGTGCCCAACATCTGCTTTCTTCTAAAGATTTTTCAAGGCAACGACAACATTTACCCCGACGACCATCTCTCCTCATTCAATAGCGACCACATTCCCATCGAAAACAGTCTCTACTGATACAGCAGCATTGCCTTCCCCAAGCCTTTGACAGTGTATAACAAAGTTCCGATCCATAGACACAAGGGTCCCTTTTGCAACTCTCTTCCCACCATTCAAAATGTAAACCTTTTCCCCAACCCTGAAGGCCATTCTGAAAGTGCAAAAAAGAAGTTAAGACCATACAAAAAATGATTGGAGAATGGCCTAAATCATAACATACCAAACAACCTCAATAGCATGAGGCCACATGCCATTATTCAAACATGCTATTGACACCCACGTGAAATTTCACATTCACAAAATTGGCATGATGCCTCATGCCATCTTGATATACACACAGCTGCAGGCAAGTAAAAACATACATGACAATACGCTAGCCATGAAATTGCAAGGGCCCAAGATGGCATGTGGCCTCATGCCATTTCTAAATGTGGTCCTAAGCCATTCCATGGTGAACATACCAGGAAGCATAAGTGCCGAATATCAAGAGGAAGCAGTAGCCACACCAAAGACAGTGCCGCTCGCAACACCGCAACTACTCGTAGCATCACTCGCAACACCGCAACTGCTCGTAGCACCACTCGCACAAACTGCCACTCGCATAAACTGCCGCTCGCAATGGCGCTCGCAATGCCGCAACCGCTTGTAATCGCATAAACCACAGCTCACAACGCCGCTTACACAAGCAGCGCTCACTGCGCTCAGAGGAACCAAGAACACGGCGCACAAAAATGATAGACCTAGGAATGAGTTCGAGAATTCAAAAATAACACACGCTTAAACGTCACATCAAATCCTCTAACAAACCAGATCTTATGATTCCTCTAACAAATTTCAAACTGAGTAGCTTCTAGACTTTGCTGTCGGAGGTTGAACTTTGTCACATCATGTCCTTGCCTCGATCCAGCTGTGCCATGTCAGTGATTCGAACTTTGCCATGCCGTGTTAGCGATCCGCGCCAAGATTATTTGCCGTGTAAAGGAATAATTATGCTGTGTGTGTACGTCCATTTATGGCAATATAAGGCCACACGCCATTCAAAGAATAATGCTAGTCGAGCATTTTTTGGTGCATTTTTGGGTTCAAAATTGCATGAGCCCACACGCTATAAAGTTTACCTATACCAAAAATAGAAACAGCTTTATTTACTTGGGAATTTAAGTGGTTGAGGCATTTTTAAACTTACAAACACATGCCCTACTTACATTCCTTTGGTTGCTTAAAATTCAAAAATATTATAAACCTTTCTTTTTGCATTTTCAATGTTTTCAATTATGGTTTTTGATTTTCGCAAGACCAGCCTAGTAACCTATTTGCATCCCGTCATGTTTATAGCTAGCTTTCGTATGTCCCCTTCGCTAGCCTGAGATACATCTGCTCGGCATCTGCCTCTTACAGCATTTGCCCAGAAAGGGCATCTTTCTTCACGCAGCATTTGCCACATGTTTAGGGTTTAGGGTTTAGGGTTTAGCAATTCAGTAGCTTGATAAACATGCAAATACAGAACTTGATGCAAAATCCTTTGATATGTCACAATGCCCCTAGGACCATAAACACATTTCAATAGAGAGGGTCCTTTCATTTCATAACTCCTTACGTAGATCTTGGTGAAACCAGAGTTAGTGAAGTTAGTTTCTTGTGATCCCGCATCTGATTGTGATGTCCCTTTGCAGTGTCGATGGAAAGGTCAATGCACACCAAACTGTAAAATCTTGGAGCAAAATAACGGTCGGATTTATGGCAAATGCCCCTGAAACATTGTAAGGCTCGTGTGGTCTCATGTGGTGTCTGATCGAGATGCTTCTTTGGACGGTCATCAAGAAAGACATTGTATACCATTATGTAAAATCTAGTTGCAATCTAACGGTTGGATCTCCAGAAAACTCAAAAAAATCTCGCGCGTGTCAAAATATTCTAGGAATATACTCCTATGTGCCCCTGAAAATGGCATGCGGCCCCACGCCATTCAAGAGATAACGCCAGATGACGCTAAGCATTTTTTGGTGCATTTTTTGGGATCAAAATTGCATGAGCCCACACGCTTGAACGTCACATCAAATCCTCTGACAAACCAGATCTTATAATTCCTTTGACAAATTTCAAACTGAGTAGCTTCTAGACTTTGCTGTTGGACGTTGAACTTTGTCACATCATATCCTTGCCTCGATCCAGCTGTGCCATGTCATTGATTCGAACTTTGCCATGCCATGTCAGCGATCCGCGCCAAGATTATTCGCTGTGTAACTGCTCGGCATCTGCCTCTTACAGCATTTGCCCAGAAAGGGCATCTTTCTTCACGCAGCATTTGCCACATGTTTAGGGTTTAGGGTTTAGCAATTCAGTAGCTTGATAAACATGCAAATACAGAACTTGATGCAAAATCCTTTGATATGTCACAATGCCCCTAGGACCATAAACACATTTCAATAGAGAGGGTCCTTTCATTTCATAACTCCTTACGTAGATCTTGGTGAAACCAGAGTTAGTGAAGTTGGTTTCTTATGATCCCGCATCTGATTGTGATGTCCCTTTGCAGTGTCGATGGAAAGGTCAATGCACACCAAACTGTAAAATCTTGGAGCAAAATAACGGTCGGATCTATGGCAAATTCCCTTGAAACATTGTAAGGCTCGTGTGGTCTCATGTGGTGTCCGATCAAGATGCTTCTTTGCAGGGTCATCAAGAAGGACATTGTATACCATTCTTTATTTAGCTGAACATTTGGCATTTTTGGAAATACAAGATGCTTTGGAATATCCAATCATGCATGGTATATATATAGCGAGGGTATTAAATGATATCCCAATCATGATCTTTCTTTTGGATTTCGCGTGCATGCAGTCCGAGGAATGATGACGTTACGGATTTCTTTTGAATTTCACGTGCATGCATGCGCGCGGCAATCCAGAAATTAATGGTGGCACCCAAATCCGAGGAATGATGACGTTGCAGGATTACCAACCGTCGTGACATTTCGCGCGTATGAGGTTAGGTTTTGCATCGTACTGGCACTCGCATCGCGCTCCAACTCGCGATCACGCTCACATTCGCGCTCATCTACCTTCTCTACAAGTTTCTCGTGTGCATCGGCGTCCACTCGTGCTTGCATCACACTCGCGCTCACATCGCGCTCGTGTGCATCAGTGTCCACTTCAAGACACACCCAGTTTGTAACTTTGCCGCCAACTCTGCCGCCCACTCCGCCACCCACACGCAGCCCACTTGGCGTCCCGGGAGATTTCAGCGCCACTCTCCAACTGTAAGTGGTAGAGTAGCCTTGCTACTAAGATCCGCTACACACATAGTGCACATTCGCCAGCGAGTCCAGCCTCAATTGTCACGCCTCCATTCGGCTTCAAATGGTAAGTCTTTTAGGCCAAGTAGAAAATGGCATGAGGCCACATGCCATTCAGTAGCAACATTGGCATGAACCGATTGGGCTCTCGAGTGCAGTCCGGTTACAGATGGCGTGTAGCCTCACGCCATCTTAGGATGCAGCCTCAAGACATCTGATGCAGTGGTGAATGGCGTGTGGCCTCACGTTAATTCCAGCTGTTAGCTTTTCATCTGTCAGCTCTAATTGTTGTGCATTTCTGAACAGGCGAGGAATTGCGTTCTTCTTCCAGCCACTGTCAATGTGGATGCAGAGAAGGGGGAGGAGCTCACCAGTTGGACTTTCGGGATGGAAGGCGAGGATCTAAGGCTGTACAACACAGATGGTGGGAGAAAAGAATGCATGGGGATCCTTATCCAAGTGACAGACACTCCATGCAGTTCCATACAAGAATATGGACTGGCACTTGTGGTAAAGACAGCGTCCGCCTTCAAGATCCACCTTGCACATCCTAGCGGCTTCCCGGAGGGGGGCAGCGGCTATGAGGAATTCCTAGAGGGAGCTAGGGAGAAGTTGTCCAGGAGGCCCACAATTTCAAAGACGCTGCGGGTCTATGAAGATTACATGGAATCTATGGACCTCACCTACAGCGATGTTCAAAAACTATATTCCAACATTGAGCCGTTGAGAGTGCCTCCAGTTCGCAAAGCGAAGGGGAAGGGGGTCGATCTGGAAACTACCCCGAAGCAGAAAAGGGTGGTCAAGCTCAAGCCGACGTCCAACTCTCCTGCTCCAAAAAAGAAGCTACTCGGTGATGCCATTGCCTCGGGTTCGAACACTACACCCACCAAAAAGAAGAGCCGCAAAGAGCAGAAAGAGCAAAAAGAGGCAGCAAAAATCGTCGTAGATAATAGTACTTGTTACTATTCCAACAAAGTATATACAATCGACGTGAGCCGTATCGACATCCAAAGCAAATACAACCACAGGCTAGTATCTGATGAGTGGGTGGAGAAGCTGAAGCAGAAGATGTTGGCAAGTCCAGTAACACCCGACATCGCAAACGTGATCCCCTACTACCGAACAATGAAGGGCAAGACGAGGTTTCCAGACTTGATCAATAGGAAGGTGTTAGACGATCAGAACATCCGGTTGTATGCTGTCTCCGGGCAGCATTCTAGCTTGGCGATGCAAGAGATAGTTGTGGATATTATGGTGGGCGAGGAGGTGAAGAAACTCTTCAAGACAAGAGTTGTCCGCCTGATAAAAGGCAATTCGCCCCTCCGATCTATCATATACATCTCCCACGCGCAGAATGTCAAGCAAGAAACGTACTACAAATCGGGTCTGCACGAGACATTGGCACGAACACGGAAGCTCTGGGTTCAACTGAAGAAGCCACAAAAACCAGGGCAAGGACGTGCACTAGCAACTAGCGCCTGGCAGGTAAGCCTCGTTGCATGTGGCATAACATGTGGCCTCACGCCATTTCCATTGCAGGAATTCTCGAGTCTTCTCTCGAAAACACTGGGGGTCAATGACACACTCAGCATCCATAACATTCTACTCGCGACAAAAGTTATTTTTGACAAATGGGTAGATGTGCTGAGGAGGTACCATGACGGGGAGTTGCTAAACTCAATGGGTGTGGAGGACGGTCGGAAGCCCAATGATTTGAAGCTCAACGCCTTGCGTTTCTCGCGGTCTCTAGATGACGACGACCTTCTGACAGTGGCTAATGCTCTTTTACGTGGTGAGGTAGTCTTCAACAAGACCAAAATGACTCCCGGCCATATTGTGACATACGAGGACTTGTGCACGACTCTGAGAGCTCGTGCGCTATTGAAGGATTGGATCTTCGAGCAAGTGGCCGTGGAGAGGGTGAGCATCAACACCACGCAAGAGATGATGGAAGCGCTAGAGTTGTCAAATGAAGACATCGACGAGTACGTGAAGGGGGCCCCCAAGTTCATCGATCTGCTGCGGGATGCCACGAAAAGTAAAGCTGAGAAGTTGGATCAGTATCTAAATTTCATTAAGAGGGATGTCGACCGCCGGCTTCAGAAATAGCTCGACCCCGCAGCAGAGGCCTATCGAGAACCTTACCAGGTATACGTGAATTCGGATGAGGATCAAAGGTGGAGGAGCATCGTTTCCCGCAGAGATGAGCAGGTCAAGAACATCTTTTGTGTGATGGACTTCACAAACGAGGAGATCACTCATGCAGACGAAGTCAGCTCCATCATTGACTTAATGGTGGGACTTGCGGAGGTGGAATCTTCAGTCCACTATATGATCTACGACTCCGAATCCTATCACAAGTTCTGGAAGGCCTTCAACGAGGTGAAGGCTCGGTTGAAAGGCAAGGAGATGCGGCAGATCCATGGGATAATGGCTAAGAAGAAGATACCGACGAATGTCCGCATCTTGGACTGGAGAA
>NW_003314293.1:0-5569 GCF_000143415.4 Selaginella moellendorffii | reverse complement strand
TTAGCATTATCCCATGGATCTGCGCATCTCCTTGCCTTTAACCGAGCCTTCACCTCGTCAAGGCCTTCCAGAACTTGTGATAGGATTTGGAGTCGTAGATCATATAGTGGACTGAAGATCCACCTCCGCAAGTCCCACCATTAAGTCAATGATGGAGCTGACTTCGTCTGCATGAGTGATCTCCTCGTTTGTGAAGTCCATCACACAAAAGATGTTCTTGACCTGCTCATCTCTGCGGGAAACGATGCTCCTCCACCTTTGATCCTCATCCGAATTCACGTATACCTGGTAAGGTTCTCGATAGGCCTCTGCTGCGGGGTCGAGCTATTTCTGAAGCCGGCGGTCGACATCCCTTTTAATGAAATTTAGATACTGATCCAACTTCTCAGCTTTACTTTTCGTGGCATCCCGCAGTAGATCGATGAACTTGGGGGCCCCCTTCACGTACTCGTCGATGTCTTCATTTGACAACTCTAGCGCTTCCATCATCTCTTGCGTGGTGTCGATGCTCACCCTCTCCACGGCCACTTGCTCGAAGATCCAATCCTTCAATAGCGCACGAGCTCTCAGAGTCGTGCACAAGTCCTCGTATGTCACAATATGGCCGGGAGTCATTTTGGTCTTGTTGAAGACTACCTCACCACGTAGAAGAGCATTAGCCACTGTCAGAAGGTCATCGTCGTCTAGAGACCGCGAGAAATGCAAGGAGTTGAGCTTCAAATCATTGGGCTTCTGGCCGTCCTCCACACCCATTGAGTTTAGCAACTCCCCGTCATGGTACCTCCTCAGCACATCTACCCATTTGTCAAAAACAACTTTTGTCGCGAGTAGAATGTTATGGATGCTAAGTGTGTCATTGACCCCCAGTGTTTTCGAGAGAAGACTCAAGAATTCCTGCAATGGAAATGGCGTGAGGCCACATGCTATGCCACATGCAACGAAGCTTACCTGCCAGGCGCTAGTTGCTAGTGCACGTCCTTGCCCTCGTTTTTGTGGCTTCTTCAGTTGAACCCAGAGCTTCCGTATTCGTGCCAATGTTTCGTGCAGACCCGATTTGTAGTACGTTTCTTGCTTGACATTCTGCGCGTGGGAGATGTATATGATAGATCGGAGGGGCGAGTTGCCTTTTATCAGGCGGACAACTCTTGTCTTGAAGAGTTTCTTCACCTCCTCACCCACCATAATATCCACAACTATCTCTTGCATCGCCAAGCTAGAATGCTGCCCAGAGACGGCATAGAACCGGATGTTCTGATCGTCCAACACCTTCCTATTGATCAAGTCTGGAAACCTCGTCTCGCCCTTCATTGTTCGGTAGTAGGGGATCACGTTTGCGATGTCGGGTGTTACTGGACTTGCCAACATCTTCTGCTTCAGTTTCTCCACCCACTCATCAGATACTAGCCTGTGGTTGTATTTGCTTTGGATGTCGATACGGCTCACGTCAATTGTATATACTTTGTTGGAATAGTAACAAGTACTATTATCTGCGACGATTTTTGCTGCCTCTTCTTGCTCTTTCTGCTCTTTGCGGCTCTTCTTTTTGGTGGGTGTAGTGTTCGAACCCGAGGCAATGGCATCACCGAGTAGCTTCTTTTTTGGAGCAGGAGAGTCGGACGTCGGCTTGAGCTTGACCACCCTTTTCTGCTTCGGAGTAGTTTCTAGATCGACCCTCTTCCCCTTCGCTTTGCGAACTGGAGGCACTCTCAATGGCTCAATGTTAGAATATAGTTTTTGAACATCGCCGTAGGTGAGGTCCGTGGATTCCATGTGATCTTCATAGACTCGCAGCGTCTTTGAAATTGTGGGCCTCCTGGACAACTTCTCCCTAGCTCCCTCTAGGAATTCCTTATAGCCACTGCCCCCCTCCGGGAAGCCGCTAGGATGTGCAAGGTGGATCTTGAAGGCGGACGCTGTCTCTACCACAAGTGCAAGTCTATATTCTTGCATGGAAGTACATGGAGTGTTTGTCACTTGGATGAGGATCCCCATGCATTCTTTTCTCCCACCATCTGTGTTGTACAGCCTCAGATCCTCGCCTTCCATCCCGAAAGTCCAACTGGTGAGCTCCTCCCCCTTCTCTGCATCCACATTGACAGTGGCTGGAAGAAGAACACAATTCCTCGCCTGTTCAGAAATGCACAACAATTAGAGCTGACAGATGAAAAGCTAACAGCTGGAATTAACGTGAGGCCACACGCCATTCACCACTGCATCAGATGTCTTGAGGCTGCATCCTAAGATGGTGTGAAACTACACGCCATCTATAACCGGACTGCACTCGAGAGCCCAATCAGTGCATGCCAATGTTGCTACTGAATGGCATGTGGCCTCATGCCATTTTCTACTTGGCCTAAAAGATCCTTGTCTTTGCCTTCTTCGAGTCCTATCAAAGGGAGAAAGAAAAAGCTTGAACTCTTTCAGTCATATGCATCAGATATACCATTAGTCTCGGCAGCATCCAAGTTTTCCTCTTCCGCGACATCAGCTTCCACAGGCTAGAGAAAACAACAGAAGCTCCAACAAAAGAACAAGAACACAGATGGAAAGTACCTTCTTTTTCTTCTTCTTCTTCTTCCCGGCAAAGACAGTCTCAGCGGAGTTATCCACAGAAGAAGACACAGACACTACAGCCATCAATCTCGTCAAGAAAAAAACGGAGCAAAAAGAAGAAAAAGTGGGTAGATTTCACTTGAGAGACTCTCAACCTTCTCCGTTAGCTTCTCCACGCCATCGCCATCCTCGTCCTCCGCCATCCGGACCTTCTTCTTCTTCTTCTTCTTGGTGGGATCAAAGGGTCCAATCTGGAAGAGCGCATTCCGGTTGGAATCACTCCAATCGATTCCAATCCACAATCGCACTGTGGAGAGAACACTCCAGCTCGCTTACCTCTGTGGCAATGTCCTTGCTGTCGTCATCCGCCATGGCGCCGTTTAGCTCGCCCCTCTCGCTCTCTCGCGCTTCTCGCCTCTTCTAGGGTTTTAGACCATTTACCCTACGCCGCCCTAATCTTGGCGCTTCCCGTTTCTTTGAAATGAGCGAGGACGATGAGAGCATCTTCAAGGATGGGGTATCATCCGCGGCGTCCTCGGTGAGATCTCGATCAATCCATCCTGGTAGCTGCCTTCTCTTGCGTGAGTGGCTCTCGGGTCAGTCAGATCGATCTTCTAGCTGCTCTTCCTTGCTCTATCCATCGTTTGCTTGAAATTTCCGACCGATCATCGCAGATTATCTCGTTTTCTTCGCTCCTTTCTGGAGATTTTTGACAATGCGGTGGAATTTCTTCTTCCAGATCCTCGAAGACCCTAACGGCCTCCCGAAATTCAAGAGCAGGAGAATTCCAATGCCTAGCCATGTCGACAGCTCGCAGATCACGAGCTTGCTCTATCCGACGCGAGGAATCAGGCAAGGATAGCAGAGAAATTTTGGATTGGTGGAGTTCGAAGAACAACTTAACGAAAAGTATAACGAACAAATTTTCCAGCTCCGTGGCTCTTCTCTTGGGTGATTTCTTTTTTTCATCCTCGTGGATTGAAATTTCCCGTCTTTGCAGAGATATGATGCAGCGCATGGGAATCAGACCTCATGACCATCGGAGGGACAACAGAGCGATCATCTCGGAATTAAGTGCTAGAAGTCACGCGATGAAACAAGTCTGAATTCACTCTTTTTCTTTCTTGTGCTTTCGTGGATTCTTACTAGTTTCTTTGATCTAGATTGCGAGTGAGCCGGAGCCATTCATCAGTCCAAGATGCGGGAGATAAACTTCATGCCTACTAACTTGTTTGTGCATAACTGAAGAGGAGAGCTCTTCCAGATCGTCGTCTATAGCTGTAGGGAGGGATGGGAAGAATGTCTTAGTCCGCTGAGAAGATTGGTGGCTACTCTCTGCAACATCTATAAAAATAAAAAGTGAAGTCAAGAATGATTAAAAGAATGTTCGAAATCAAAGCAGATCCTCGTGGTGCTACTCCAAGTTTTGCAACCGAATCGGTAACAGCTCCGGAAACTTAACATACTCCAGTTCCAGCAGCACAAACACCATCCCATGATCTCCCTGCAGAAGCGCAAAGTAACGAGTCTGTCCCGTCCCACGCATAAAAGAAGTTTAAAAGAGCGACTGGACTGTCGCTCAAGTCCTCCAGGCAGTTGACGAGATTGAAAATGGCTTGTCCATTAGAGCTGCCTCCTGCATCCCGCCTACTACTCTTGCAGACTGGCTCTATGGACGCACCACCACAAAAAGCAAAGGCCTCCCTGTGATGTTCAGCGACGAAAAGGAGGGCGTTATCGTGGACTGGATTAAGGAGCGCGTACGTTTGGGCTGGGCACTAACCATCAGGATGGTGAGCTCCAAAGTAGGCGAACTTGCCAACGCGAAAGGCCTCCCGTTCAAAAATGGTGTGCCTTCCCGTGGGTGGTGGAGTTGCTTCCGTCGCAAACATCCTGGCCTAACTCTAAGATCAACCGAAACTGTGGAGCAGAGACGTGCAGCAACGATTGTGCCCTGGACCATTGAGCCTTTCTTCCTTCGCTACCGTGCAGTGCTACAGCAAAGTGAATTCCCTGTGAGCCGGATCCTGAACTTTGATGAAACGGGGCTGAATTTCGGGCGAGAAAGAGCAAGGTTGTTGGGTACTTGCTCAGAGAGGCTGCACACAAGTCACCAGTATCGGATGCAACGAAAGAAAAAGAATTACCGTTGTCGCAGCAATCCCGGCAGACGGCGGTCGTTTGCAAAAAAATTATATCTTCAAGGGGAAACGTCGGCAGATTGCGTGGATGAAGATTGTGAGCCTGAAGCTTCCTTTGCAATGCGGATGAAGGCTGAAGTATTTGTCGAGTTCCTGGCACACATAGAGAATTCAATCGCTGGGGGTGTTTTTCTCCTTCATCCTCTTCTGCTCATCTGTGATGGACACAAATCACACATTACTGAGGATGAATTGAGTTACGCAGCAGACAGGGGCATGGTTGATACAAGCTGATGTGTCAGGAAAATATGTTGGAGCCTAAAACGTGTGGTCTGCAAGCTGTGGGACTGGAAGGGGTAACCGGAAGTATTAGTGGGTATATTACTCATCTATAAAAGGTACTAAACTAAAGCTATTCAGAGAGTGTGACGAGGTAGTTTCTAGAAGTGATTTTCTGGCACTGACTGCTTTCTAATCGCTCAAGGATCTTGGCAACACAGTGTAGCTGTGTGATAAATCCGGGGCCAAGGCCAGTGGGCTTCCCAAACCGTTATTGGGGAGTTAAACTATCCAGGTACAGGCGGAGCTTGGAGAGAGTTGAGCTAATTGATCTCCTCAAACTGGAGCTAACTTGTAACTGAAAATAGTTGTAACACCTTGTCTCTTGATCATAGCTGCTCGAACTCAATAACAAGTCCCTGAGTTAAAAATATTCAACTGGCCTTGTTTCTTTCTCTTAACCTCATGGCGCGGTAAAGGCTCCAAGCATTTAGCTAAAATAGCCTCCTCCTCATTGCCACCACCTTTTCACTTTATACCTGATCAGTCTCAAATAGAAGAAGATCAATCCCCGAGTGCTTCCTTCTTTATACTGA
>NW_003314292.1:1844825-1846953 GCF_000143415.4 Selaginella moellendorffii | reverse complement strand
AAATGGAGAGAGTTTATAGAAGTTCTATTTTACAGTATGTCTGTCACAAGTTTGATAATAGTTCTTCTCCTCTTCCTTTTGAGGATGATCACCACAATTGACAAACGAATCGAGATTGACTACCACTGATCCCCTCTTCCACGCACCAATCCTCTTGCTCATCGCATGAACTCTAGCTTTTTCCTCAACCATGCCCAAGCTTCCATAGATGTTGGCCATGAGAACGTAAGTAGCAGCCTGCTTCTCATCCAGCTTCACCAGTGCCTCAAACGCCAGCCTTCCAAATTCCAAGCTCTTCCACTTGTGACACGAGCTCAGCACGATGGTCCATGTCACCACATTCGCTGCGAAAGGCATCGAGTCCGCCATCTCCACCGCCTCCTGGAGTTTGTTTGCCCGGCCTAGCATGTCCACCACGACGTGGTAGTGCTCCATAGTCACGCTTGCAGCCTTCCGGGAGCACATCTCCTGGAAGAGCTTCCTCCCTCTTTCAACCAGCCCGGCATGGGTGCTCTATTGTGAGAATAAGATATGTTTTGAGTTGGATTTTAGAGTATGATAGAGTATTTTCATCACTGTTAAAAGGCTCCCCTCTCAACATTAGTATAATAGGCTGGATGTTGGGGATACCCTTGGCTGTCTATAATGGGATTAAACATGTGTTACACTCACTAAATTCAAAGTTCTCGGTCTTCCCTTTCTATAGAATTATAAATTTGTATAGTCTAGTAAACTTATTGGTTGTATAGCCATTCCTCCAAAGATTAATGATGCTTGAATATGTTTAGGATGACTTGGCAATTTGGCCTACTCAAACCATGATGCCATGAGCCAATTGATCTTGATATAGCAATTAGTGGTGTTTAGTCCTAGACATTGTCTTCCTTTTTGAAGCTCCACTCTTAGTACTTTTTATTCAATCCTAGAATGAGAAGTGCCCTTGTAGCAGTTGTACAGCCGTTTGTGTTTTAAGCAGTGATGTGGGGCAGGTGCTTTGATAATGAGCAGCCACGATCAATGTAGCAGATGAAATCATCTACACACTTTTTGTATTTTTTTCATTACTTTAGGGACAACTTCCCAAGCTCTATTTCATTCAGCCTTGTTTCATTCAATATTGTATTATAGGGATACAATACTTATATACTCCTTGCCTTTACAAGTCATGGTAGTGACTATGCTCTAATAAGGATTAGAAGTGGAGTGAGATAGATTTTGGAGGGAGGAACTTCATGATCAAGGCCTTCAACCTTGGAAAGCCTTGGCTGGAGGTTGAGGTTTGCACTCTTGGTGTTTTGGTTGCAATAGGGATGCATCATTAGGGTGACACAATTGATTTTTGTATTAATCCCTAGGGAATGTTCATACATATTTAATCATTACAATCACTTCATCTCTCTTCTTGGGAATGTAGGTCAAATGGCTTTTGGCCTGCCATGCCAGAAATAAAGTTAACTTTAAAAAAAGGCATATTAAAGTACATTTAGGGCTACCAATTTCTTGAAGAAAATTTTGTGTGGTAGATCGAGGAAGCCATTCAGCTCTTTTATGCTGGCAGATGTGTGGGAGCTCCTCCAGTAGCAGAGCCCCGTACACCTAGCCAGCGCCAGTGCTCCCTTCTCCAAGGTGGAAGTTTTTTAGTTAGTTCCTGGACAAAAAGCGAGGAATGTTTTTTGATGAGTACGTTCGTTCACCACTGCCTGTGAACCAGGATATCTTCCAGTACAAGCAACAGAAAGATCGCAAACTGTGTCATCTCATCTACGAGCTCATGCTTTCTGTGTACCTGAACAAAGACAACATGCCGACCTATAAAAGTCTATGTTCTAGAATTCATCCAACGGTTCATATTCATTTCGAATAGAACTACTTAAACATGATATGATATGTCAACAATATTCTCGTTTAAACCCTAGGGGGCATGAAGCGCCCGCGACGGCCACTGGAGCTGGAGGATGGAATCTCAGATGCCGACGACGACGACGACGATGTTGGGTGCAAGGCAAGCACGAGGTAGCTGCATTTCCAGTGATTCTATTCTTCATTTCTAGCGATCATTCTCTTGCAGGGTGGATTCTAGCCTTGATCCGATCGATAGTGATACCACGTCCGAGGTAACGAGACATAG
>NW_003314292.1:1837199-1844441 GCF_000143415.4 Selaginella moellendorffii | reverse complement strand
GTTTTGGAGACCTTTGAAGCTGTCACCGCTATTTTCGATAGCCTTTCTCCCGATGTACAGGTCGGATGTGTTGTATCCATCCATCCTCCATGGTAAGGAAAGATCTTCGCTGAGGACAGTCTCTCTAATTTTGTGCCGTTTCTTTTTTCCAACCCAGGCACGAAGTAGCGAGTGTTAAAGGACATGGAAGAGTACTTCTCGTTCCTCGTTTTGAGCTTCTCTTGGCCCAAAAGGACGTGGATTTCCCTTGAAAGTACAGTCGAAACTTCTCCTGCTGAATTTTTTTTTTTTTTTTTTATGTTTGTTTCAGGCTATCGTGGACGCACATCCTTTGACACAGTAACAAAAAAAGTCTTGGTAAAGACGACTTGACGAAAAAAGCAAGTTCGACGATCCTGCGACGCCAGTCAATGATACACACTGATCTTGAAACTCTCTACAAGCCCCGCGTGGATTGCGAGATCATTGGCCGTCGCCGTCAACCAGCCTGAACATCCAAAAGCTCTAAGACACATCGAATTTCCGAACTCTCTACGCATCCTTCGAAGAGTCAAAGCCGGCAGCTTCTTCCCGCTTATTTAAGCAGACCAAGCAGTGTGCTCGACTCACAGACTACAACAATGGCTTCGCTTTCCGTGAATCAAGTGAATGAATGGCGCAAGGCTCAAGAAATTACGCTCTCTCTGGATGTGGTAGCAGCTGCAAAATCACAGTTGGAGTTCCTTTCGCTGGTACATGCCAATTTCAAGCTGTTTGAGAGGCCTGTTCTGGAAAGGGCAATTGAGAGGTGAGATATTTACTTGTTTGATCTAGTTTGCTGATTTCTTCTTGGATTCTAGGTACCAGTACTGCTGCCTCCCGCTGTTAGCAAATTCTTCTGGGAATTTTTTCCCGCCACTCGACTGCGACTGGATATGGCATTGCCATCGCTTGAATCCTGTAAGTGTGGCTATTCCATTATCTGTCCACTTCAATTTACCAAAGTTACGTGTCTGACTAGGTTCAATATGCTGACGACTGTAAGAGATTGTTCGGTAAAATTGTGGAGGGACCTTCTTTGGCGAGGCACAGAAATGATCTCCAACAAAGCGCCAGTACATGGGCTTCGAATTTTCCAGACGAACCATACACTCTTGACATTTACGGTGGAGACTTAACAAGACGATATACCGAAAGACCAACCAATATCTTTTACGACTTGGCAGAAGCAGCTCTCAGGCAGAAAAGTTTCTACTATCAGGCAAGTGATGATCTTTCCTTGGAAGCAAATTAACTTTGAGTATGCAGGTTTCTGAGCCGCATTACCTGGGCGAGAGCTTCTTGGTAGTTGCTGTTGCACGTTACAAGGCGTTTCTCCATCTCATACGCACGTCTGGCACGTCAACATTTTTCGTTCCCTCTTACGACATCGATTTAATATGGCATACACATCAGCTTCACCCTGTGAGCTACCACAACGATCTCACACAGGTACTGGGAAGGATCTTCGAGCATGACGACACAGATAGCAACCGAGATTCCGGAGGAAAACTGGACAATGGATTCACAAAGACTCGATCTATGTGGGAAGACACGTATGGCCTTCCATACGAGAAAGCAGGGTGCATGTACAGAGGGGAGCCACCAGCATCCGTTCCCAAAACACCTGCTTATGATCCAGCCAAACTCGCCAGGCTCGCTAGTAAAAACGATTATGACTTGGCTGAGCGAAAGACTATTCAGGTATTGGAGTTCGCAGTCTTATTGTCAATCTCGTCTGATCCGATTCTATTCGATTTATGCAGGTTCATCTCTCCGTAAGAGGTACCAGAGGTTTGCCAGACGATAGGACCATCTACTACGTGATAACCTCGTTAAACCATCAAAAGTATCTGAATCTCGAGAGCCAACGAGGGAAGGCTTCCTCTCATCTGAGCGTAGTCTCAACCATAACAGCTGAACTCTCCACCGAAGGGCTGGTGCTCGCAGTTCGACAGAAGCGCTTTTTGATATCCAAAACCGTGGGCCTGCTCCTGATTCCATGGAAAACTGTCATCCGCTCGGAAACGCAATCACTCAGCGGCTGGTTTCCATTGCTGGAGACAAAGAAGGACCGAGAAGTGTCGGTGCTGGTTTACATCTCCGTTACTCCTCCAGTCACTGCGCCTTATCTCTTCAGAAGCGTGAGAGTGAGAGACACGGGAGACGACTGTGCCACTCACAGCCTCCACAGTCACAGAGAAGGCATGTGGATAACAAGGAATGTTTTCGATCACACCAGAAACGAATCCTTCGTCGTCCGTTGCAGGTTTGCAAATTGAGCCACTTTTTCTAGAACTAATGTGGCAACTTTTGCTTTAGATACAAGGGTGGGGGGCTTTTGCTAAGGAGCATTCTCGACACCGATAAAGTTATCCATGTTCACAAAGGAGGGTGGACATACGACGGTTCTTACAACACTGGCTCCGTAAATGGTATGAGCATCTTCTGGACATGTTTTGCAAAAGGTTTATAGTGTTGCTTTGTTTTCTCAGGTGAAATTCTAGGATCTGCATGGCAACTAGAGAAACCATCTTCAGTGTCTAGGAGATGGTCTCTAATGAACGGGAAGGCTATTTTAACTGTTAACAGAGATGTCAAGGATAAGCACTGGAACATGAAACCACAGCTCCGCGTTGAAATGAAATCCCACGACTGTCCGGTGAGTTAGTCTGCATATATAGTGGTACAGATTCTCTGATATAGTGGCTGATTCTCTGGAAAACTTGATTGTAGATCATGCTCTTCTCGGGTCGTCACCTGGAATTTGCTGTTCCTGGTGCATCCGAGCGACAGGAAGCGTGGTTTGTGACAATGGTAAGATTCACAAGAGACGCTCCTCAAGGCAAGGCGACAGCTCTTTTCAACTGGCGGTCTGGTGGCATGCAGGTAGACTTTAATCGAAATTTAGCTCCAATTTTGTGATATGATTTGTCTCAGATTGATCGCAATGAGGATGTGCTGCTTGTGCTTCTTTTATCGGCAACCATAAGCATGTCCGTGTCGGATATGCTCGGCAAAGCCATTCCTTCGTGGACGAATACGAGGAAACGAGTGATGGTCTCAGAAGAAGAACAAGATCATTGGGGTGAGAAACAAGTTTCTTTGCACGCAAATTCTAAGAACATTGCTGCTTGACCAGGTGCTGTGACAGTTGATCGCCGTCGCCGCAAGGACAGAGGCGGTGGCGGAGAGGGCGGGGGAGAGCACGGGGGAGAGCACGGGGAAGAGCACGGGGGCGACGGTGGTGACGGTGGCGATGATGTTGGTGGTGGTGATGGTTTCGGTGGTGATGGCCAGTGCTGGTATGATGGAGGTGGATCGTATTGTGGCGGAGGTGGTGCTGGTGGAGGCGGGTGTGGCATCAGTGGAGGTGGGGGATGTGGTGGAGCAGGAGGTGGCGGAGGCGGAGGCGGAGGTTGTGGAGGAGGTGGCGGAGGAGGTGGTGGCGGGTGTGGCGGAGGAGGTGGTGGCGGGTGTGGCGGAGGAGGTGGTGGCGGGTGTGGCGGAGGAGGTGGTGGTGGTGGCGGCGGTGGTTGTGGTGGTGGTGGCGGCGGTGGCGGAGTATCTAGCTGAAGGGAAATTATGATCATTGACTAGAAGCTAAGAGTTTTTGGATATCTGCGAGTTCAGACTCATTATGTAATGAACGATAAATGCAGCTTTGTTTAAAATAGTTGATAAAAAAAATTCAGTAGAAACGCACTAGGTCAAAAACATTGAGAAAGAAAGCTTTGTCGATTTATTGATTTAAGAGGAATTTATTTATGCTTTTGTTTCTTGGTGCTTGATTGGCCTAAATAGCTTTGCATTTCTCCTTGCAGCAGATTTTAGTGTTTTCACACTTAACCTGATTGAGTATGCAGGCGAAGTTTTTGAATCCTAAAGATCGATATCAACAAGATCTTTAGAAGAATCGATATTGGAGCAACAGACAATAGTACCCCCGCTACATTTTTCTGAATCATGGGATTCAACGTTGATAAGGCTTATTGCCACTAGAAAGAATGCAAGAACAAACTGAGTGGAGGAAGCCATTGACACTCTCTTTTGTAAATATGGAGCACTGATGGATTCATAGTCCTGATCACCAAGGGCTTTTATATAGGGGCTCCTGCGTGGTTTGTATGATCAAATGACTTGTTTAAGATTGTCACCTTTACAGTTCTAGCTGATTCATGACTACCTACATATGCACGTCACTGGGTCATGCTATCCGCCAGGTTTGTTCTCAAACCATTTTCTTTCACTTCCAAAAACCTCTTTCCTACCAAAAGAAAGCTTGACACAAAATGGAGAGAGTTTATAGAAGTTCTATTTTACAAGTATGTCTGTCACAAGTTTGATAATAGTTCTTCTCCTCTTCCTTTTGAGGATGATCACCACAATTGACAAACGAATCGAGATTGACTACCACTGATCCCCTCTTCCACGCACCAATCCTCTTGCTCATCGCATGAACTCTAGCTTTTTCCTCAACCATGCCCAAGCTTCCATAGATGTTGGCCATGAGAACGTAAGTAGCAGCCTGCTTCTCATCCAGCTTCACCAGTGCCTCAAACGCCAGCCTTCCAAATTCCAAGCTCTTCCACTTGTGACACGAGCTCAGCACGATGGTCCATGTCACCACATTCGCTGCGAAAGGCATCGAGTCCGCCATCTCCACCGCCTCCTGGAGTTTGTTTGCCCGGCCTAGCATGTCCACCACGACGTGGTAGTGCTCCATAGTCACGCTTGCAGCCTTCCGGGAGCACATCTCCTGGAAGAGCTTCCTCCCTCTTTCAACCAGCCCGGCATGGCAGCACGCGTTCAAGACCGCCAGTGTGGTGATGCCATCCGGTTGGAAGCCTTCTTCCACCATCCTTGCAAAGAGCTCGAGGACGGCGTCGGTTTCACCGTGGCGGCTGTAGCCTGTGATGAGCGAGTTCCACGAGACTATATCCCGGGCTCTTGTTCTAGCGGAATCGAAAACCTGGTGAGCCACGACCATGCTCCCGCACTTGCCGTAGAAATCCACCACCGAGTTCGTGACAAGCCTGCCAGCCTCGAGTCCACACCGGCATATATCTGCATGGATTTTCTTTCCAAACTCGAGCGATGCAACTGTGGAGCAGGCCTTCAGCGCGGCAACGAACGTCTGATCGTCGGGCTGGCAACGTTTCTCTTCAAGCCTCATCTTTGTGAAGAGCTCCAGTGCCATATCTCCCTCGTCGTTTTGAGCACAGCCGAGTATGAGCGCTGTCCATGACACCACATCGTGGCGCTTCATCCTGTCAAACACCCGGCGAGCCTGGAGGACGCTGCCGCACTTGGAGTACATATCCACCAGCGTGCTGCTCACACAGATGTCCGGCTCAAACCCGCCCTTGAAAGCTTCCCGATGAACAGCCATGCCTTTCTCCAGAGCTTTCACCTTGAGGACTTTGCCGTCCTCTTCAATGCCGTCCTCTCGCAAAGCCAAGTTCGTGCACGCGTGAAGAACTGCCACGAACGTCTGAGCGTTCGGTGCACACCCCGAGGCTTTCATTCTCTCAAACATCCCAAGGGTCAGCTCGCTCTCGCCATTCTGCGCGTAGCCAAACAGGAGAGCGGTCCACGAGACCACGTCCTGAGCCACCATCTTCTCAAATACGATGCGGGAGTCCTCCATGCTTCCGCACTTCGCGTATGTATCCACCAGGACACTTCCCACGAACATCTCCGTTGCAACTCCACTCTTGGCAGCTTCACGATGCACAGCCATGCCTTTCTCCAAGCACTGGATCTTTACACCTGAGTCGTTTGCCACCTCTCTGTCCGTCAGCCCCGTGCAAGCTTTGAGCGCAGCAACAAAAGCCTGCGAATCTGTCCTGCGTCCTTCTTCGCCAAGCACCCGAGCGAAGAGCCTGAGGCCAACCTCATTCTCCCCGTTCGTAGCATAGCCCAGGATCAATGCCGTCCAGGCCACCAAGTTGTGGCTCGGCATTCGATCGAAAACTCTGCGAGCATCCCTCATGCTCCCACACCTGGCATAAATGTCCACCAGCGAGCTCGCCACAAAGTTATCCAGCTCGCATCCAAATCCCTCGGCTTGCAAGTGGACAGCCATGACTCTTTCCAGAGTCCTTGTCTTCACCACCTTTCCACCGAATCTCCTGCCTTCCTCCCTTGCAGCCAAGCTCGAAAGGCCCTTGAGCACAGCCAGAAACGTCTGAGAATTCGGCCTTGCGACGAGCAGCATCCGCGAGAAGAGCTCCAAAGTCACTTCTCCCTGGCCGTTCTTGGAGTAGCCGAGCATGAGCGCTGTCCAGAGAACCACATCGTGGTGCTCCATGGCATCAAACACCGAGCGAGCCTCGCCCATGCAGCCACATCTCGCGTACATGCTCACGAGAGAGCTCGCAACGTAGAAGTTGGAACCGTTGCCACTCTCAATCGCTGCGGCATGGAGCTGCCTTCCCCTCTCGATCGCTCTTGAGCCGCTCGCCGCCTTCAATGCAGCAATGAGCTCCAGCACCATCTCCTTTTTCCTCTTGTCCTCCTCTTGTTTGATCTTGTTCCAGCTGAGAATTTTTTGATCCTCTGAGCCACTGCTGCCTGTTTTTGTGAAAGTCCTTCCTTGCATTCCTTCGCCGCTGGTGCTGGAAGCGCCATAGCCTCTCCTTTCTCTCGAGAAAAACGGCGAACTGCGAGCCGCCGGCACCACAGCCATGACATGGGAGGGAATGTGCAAGAGCTAGGCCCGCTAACCCCATACCTTTCTCCATCCCTCTGTAACCCTAGTCCTATAAACACGCATAGTTAAAACGTTTTGAATGAAGTCATCAACATATATACTTTAACCACATTTCACTTATTTGTATGTTATCATTTGAGATATAATCATTTATGTTAGAAGCATATTACAATATGTAGAGAATTTTAGAGATTTAAATGGAATAGGAAAATCTAATTTATTCCCATTGATAAAAGTTTTAAAACATAGGACACATTTAAATAGTGTTTAATTTTTTTAATTATAAATATATTAAATAATATTGATATAAATATTTTATATATATATATATATATATATATATATATATATATATATATATATATATATATATATATATATATATATATGTCTAATATTATATAGAACACTATACTATTATATCAGGCTCAAAAATGGAGGTTGATTCGTGTCCAGCTGCATTTCTCACTGGCTGCACTTCACTCGTTTTCTGGAGATCATGCTCTAAC
>NW_003314292.1:1826898-1836812 GCF_000143415.4 Selaginella moellendorffii | reverse complement strand
GATGACAAAGGACGATCATACAACTTACACCCTTGAAGAAGGACAATCTTAACTCAATAAATTCTAAGCGTCCAAAGAGACAAACCCATTCTCATTCAGCTGCTCTTACAATCATGGCTTTTTCTTCTTCTTCAATTAAGCTTATTGCCACATTCTTGGCCCTGAGTGCTGCTCTCTTTCTCAATCCTGCCTTGGGACAGGGCAACCAAACTTGTGGAAATGATTCCACTTCTTACTGCTGCTCGAATTTCCCTGCTGCACCTCCTGGTACACTTGTGACTGTCAATGCTGCAAATTGTGCGGTAAATGTGGGTAGCAAGTGCGGAGGGACTCCTGCTTGCTGCCAGCAGACAGACTCCACCAACGTTCTGGCATGCACCACCATCTAATCTCCTAGAAACATAAAAAAACAAATTAAAATATTATGTAATTATACAACCACCCACTTTAATTTACCCTGATTATTTTCAATGAACTCATCAAGATTTATAGTTGACCACTCTTCTTTCTTCTTAAAATTCTCACAGTATGCTCCAAGTCCTGTTGTTGGTTTTGGGTCAGTAGTACTACTACTTTTGTTTTACATTTGATAAAATGATATCCATTACTATTAGCCTGAAGAGTCTACATCTAGAAAAAATAACCAACCCCATTACCATTTGAGATATGATCATTTAAAATTATGAAACTTGATTTTTTGCTAGGAGGACAATCTGCTCATAATTCTGCTTTATACCACAGCCTTACATTTTTACATGATGCAGAGAATTGTCCACCCTTCACCATAAAAACAAAAGGAAAAGAAAAATTAGAAGATTGCACAACACAAATCATACCAGACAGACCTCAAATAAAAATAATGTAAAGATATACAATTAAGAAGCAAAGAACACCCTTCATTTCATAAAATAACCTTAATATAATATAGCACATTATTTGCACAGCATCTATCTTGTGGAGAAATTACTAGAATTTAAAGTTAAATATATTATGATGGTTTGCTTGATACTTTTTGGATATGCTTTAATATAAATAATAATAATTAATATACCTTTTAAAGTTATGGTCTTAAAAGTATAATAGATCTTGCAAACTCTAAAGGATACAGCAGCATGACAATCAATTAGTGATAAATCTTGTTGGGTAAGTACTTTTATAATTTTTGTGGTAAAATACATAACTCTCTCTAACAGCAAATGTATATGCCTATTTTATAATAGTTGAAGGTCCTTTTGACTATATTGTGATAAGTGATATCTAATTCAATAGTGCTTTAAATAGATTCTCATATTAGTGAGAAATTTTCTTGACTACTTATTCATTGTTATATTTTTTGAAGGCTATTGTAAACTTTTTACATATATCTTAAAACCTTTAATTGTCATAAATAAAATTATGGGTATCAAAAACTTTTTGTTAACAAGTCATTCCAAATATTCTTCTTTAGGCAGGGGATTGGTAATGTTAAACCCTTTATTAATCCCTTTTGTATTAGTGGAGTTAACTGGCAATTCAAGTGTATTTAAACTGGACGAGTATATAGATAGAATTTTTTTGTGTTATTACGTAAATAAACATAACCTAATAAAGAATTTCTATTTTGTTATATCTTTCATTAGTTAATGATAAAAACTCTTGTATATTGAGCTTTAGTACTTTAATATCACTACATAATAACTTACTATATCTACTAAGAGACTCTTGCTATATGCTAATCTTTTTTTAATCCTATTAACTATTTATAGAAAGTGTCTAGATCTACTAATAAGGCATATTTATGGAATGTAGAGATTGTTTTGAACATGATGATATTATTTTTAGATTCACAATCTAACACCATTCTATATTTAACAAATTTTCATAATTATCCTGGAGACTAGCTCTTAGAATTGGGGTTAAAGTATGCTTTCATATAAGGGGGTAAATTAGGTTTAGAAATATTGTTTAGCTTCTTGTTAGGGATGTTTATATTTGTTCTATATTCCGCTTAGGTATAAACCTAACCTCCATACCATATTAGTTGGTGGAATATTTATATATTTACATTAGGTATGTTGAAATAGCATTAAATTATATTTAACTTTGGTTTATATATTAGTGGGATGTTAGATGCTTTAGAATTATATTATTGTCACTTCATGCTCCTATATTTTTACTTCTTGGTTGTATTCTTGGGAGTTGTTTTTTCTCAAATAAAACCCATCTATTAACTTTGATATCATATAAAATGCAAATTATTTTTTCACATAAAAAATAGAGGATAAATTCAGTTATCCTTTTTTCATTTTTTGTCATAACCACATTTTTTTCTTCTTGGAATTTTGACAATATGTTTTAAAATTTCTATTGATTTTGGGTCAAAAAGAGAAAGTGCTAATTACTTGTTTTTTTACAGATATAATAATTTAAATTAATATAGCTTAGTTCTTTGTTAAAAGGATAATCAACTTATTATACTTGCATTGTTATTAGATATAGAGCTAAGCTTTTGAAGAATTAGAATTTTACAAAAATAACTAAATATAAAAATATATTTAAAACATAATTAAAAAGTACTTTTTAGTTCATCTTTTCTCCTATAGTTGACAAAAGAAGAATTATATTAATAAAATAACTAAAAGTAAATTTAAGTTAAAAAATTCACAAAATATTTACTATTAATTTACTTCGTTCAATCATCTATTCATAAAAAGTTTTATCTAACCATATTGAAAAGTTTTTAACTGTAAATTTTTCTATGTAATCAAAGTATAAAAGTGCCATTTAATTTCATATATAAAATGTAAAATTCTAGAAAAACTAAATTGAAATCCCTTAAAACTAAATTTCACAATGAATTTTTTTAAAATATATTTAGTTTTGTTTTTATAATTAAACATGTAAAACTTAGTTTTCCTAACATTAATAGATACAAAATTAGTTTCATTCTAGTGGGAAGATAAATTAAATATAAAGATAAAAAAAGTAAGTGTAAGAGTATTATATGTTCCTTATAGTTTACACATTTTAAAAATGATTGTAGATTTTCTAGAATAATTTAACAAATTTATATTAAAGAATAATAGTTTTATATATATATAAAATATAATATATGCTACCAATATTTATTTTTCTTAATAAATTTATTATTGAAAATTATTTTTAAAAACTTTATAAATAAATAAATTAGTTAATATATATATATATAGCAAAGAAAATTGTCCTATAGGTCATTTTATAAGTAATTTTCCTTGTAACTCTTTTAATTTATACTTTTTTAATAATTATTTTATATTAATTATATTATAAATGAGGATATGTTTAGGTTTATAAATTTTATTTCATATTTGGTTGTTATAGATGGAATTTATGGGGTTTCTAATGACACATAGCATCCTCAAAAATTAAAACAGGTCAAGAATGAGACATCATATTATGTTATTGAACGACTATTTTGTAATAAAAATTTCAATTTTTTTTAAAAATATTTTAATTACTATATATTTATTTATGAATATTGTGTAACAACTCACTTTGTTGCCAACAATGTTATTCTCACATACACAATCATAATATAAATAGTCTATTATGAAACAACCTAATTTAATTACCTTGTCATTTTCAATAAAGTCATCAAAGATATTCTTCTAGAGTCCACATGGTTGAAAAAAGAAATTAAGGTAGTGATCGTTGGACACAAGACTCTTGATCCATCATGGCAAAATGGGATCTTGGATCCTTCAAGCCTTGCTGGGTTGAAGGCAGTGATGTTGAAATACTACCACTAAGAAGGTGAGGGAGGATGTGGATAATGGTCCTATCGCATGAGTGACTGGAGGATGATAATCCAAAATTTGATATGACTGAGAGAAAGATGAAAAACGCAAATGCTTACTTGAAATTGAATAGTTATTGGTTTCAAGAAGTTCTTCTATTTTTTCTTGTTTTGAATCACATTGTCAAGCAGAAAAGGTTGAGCTTGGATCACGACATGCTCATGGTTGACATTCCCAATCTCGCAACTTCATCGTCATTGGGAAAGATCCCTATGAGCCTGCCTTTGGAATAGATGTAAGCCACCATGTATCTTGCCTGGAAGGCTAAACACCCCTAAGATCTATGGCTAGTGAGTAGGAGAATGTTGGTACAAATGATAGCATAGCAGCAATGCTTGTCACTCACTTCGTTGACCATGAATTCTAGTGATCACTCCATCGTGAGAATGGCCGCTAATAAACCCTAAACCCTAACAAAACCAAGTATGACTCTATAAATGACTCTTCCATGCCATCTTTTTTGTAGAGGTTTGAAATGCCCTCTTGAGACCAAACCTTGTTGATTCTATCCTCATCTTCCAAGAGCTTACATTTGATATGATCCATCACTATACTCCTCAGGTGCATGGAACTCCAATTTGAGCGCAACATATCTTGGGACAGCTAGGAGGACACCTCACAATCCTCATGGATGAGTATTTCTTATTCCTCTTTGAGCTAGTGCTGTTGCATCTAAATTTTTTATGTTCTCTATGAGATTTAGTGAAAAATTTACTTCTTATCAATATAGAATGAACATTATTTTTACTTATGATTTTGTGTATAATATTTAACCATGTTTTCAATTTGACTCTTCCTTCCATGCTAAAATATATATCTATAATTATTATTTTTATTATGTTTTACTACTATTTTAACAAAAGTTAAATATTTATATTGCTTTTTCTTTAGTACTTCTTCATTTAAAAGTGCTATTGGCAGCAGGCTGCATATGGGGATTGGCAGTAAGAGCAGAAGCTATACCACATATCATAAATGCCGTCATTAACCAAATTTGATTGTTCAATTGCAACTACATAGTATCAAGAAATTACAAAAAGGAGGAGAAGGAAATTGTTGCTCTACCATAAAAATGAATGAAAGGATAAAAGCTACAAAAGAGAAGAAATTAAAAAATTATAAGAAAAGTGAAATCTAGACAATGTAAAAGTTACATCTGAACCAAAAACCCAAATCCAAACACTCTTTAGGGACAATTAAAGTTCCCCTTTAATATGAGTCCATGGAATATAGAATGGAATATAAAATATATATATTCAATTGACCCTAGCTTATATACAGGAGCGAGTGGTTTGAATTGAAAGTAATCTGATAATTATTAGATTAATTATACAATATTAGTATATAACATTGTAGCCATACATTTTGACCCACACATTACATATGGGCTTGGTCCCAAATGGATGGTTTATATACTATAATATTATAATTAATATATTATTTAGGCAAGGTAATACATGTATATATATACATACATATATACATACATATAAAGCTTTAGAATATATATACATTGCCCTAAGCCTCTTTCTTGTTTTTTTCAAAAGATGCCCCTTTGCTTGACGTTATCAAATTGTAAAGATATCCAGCAGGAACCTAAGAGCTTTGATCTCTTCAACGTCTTCAAAGCTTCCAAATTCGAACAATGTCAAATGCCTGTAAATCAAGAGAAGAAATAATAGATGTACGAAAGAAAAGAGTTCTTACGTGCCTGCTTGATTTAAAACCTTGAACAAAAGGCTGCAGATGGTGAAAGGAGAAAACGAAACTCTGGAAATGGACTTTTTTTTATCAGCAGGATAGCCACCGTAGAGTGAAGTCTTGTGAACATCTGCCACCATACGGTATGAAATAGAAAAGAAACATATTCAGTTATTTCTAATCATACAAACCCTCCAGAGACTTTGCCCGTAAGAAACTTAGCAATCTCAATCATCCCACTGCAAAACATTATACTCAAAACAAGCCAATAAGGATTTCAACATGCTCTAAACTCAAGCCAAAAGAAGGAAATAGCTGCTTAAGGTTCCATATAAGCAGTATCCACCAGTGTAAGACATCACTGACAACACCTGACTTTCCATCTTTTAATCCACCATTTTCTCACCGTTTATGCTGCAATCTATACCATCGAGGGGATCAAAAACCATGCAGTACCTGCCACAAAGAGGAAGAGATAAAAGAACCTTACTGCTGGACAGTGCTTTGGTGAAGACTTGCACGTCCAGCTTCTTTTGTTCTTCGCCCCAGAAGCGAGTTCTCATGTCATCACCAAGTCAAAAGTGATAGAAGGAAGAATTACTTGGTAGCATCTACGGGAAGCCACACTCGCTAGCAAGAACTAGTGAACGTGCCAAGTCTACATAAGCGCTAAGGCTCTTCTTTGCAGACTGAGTCCAACCCAGCTGTGAGCTTTTTGACGAAAGCAACGGCTAATGCATGCTGGCAAGTGCTCGTAATGGAGAGCAATTGGGTATGAGAAAGTGTTTTGGTTTAAGTTCGGTCTTGCAACAGGTATCTCAAGCTTTTTTGGAACAGCTCTCAATCTTACAACAATGAGGTTATGGTATCATCATAGAAGTCCATTGACTGGTAGTAGATGATTCACTCGCTTCTTGATTCAGAGGTCATTTTTTCATGCGCAGTCAAGCAACAACGACTCATTTTGACCAAAACTGTACCAAGATATCTTAAATGTTGGATGCCTTTCCTAGAACTTGAGGTTCTCGCAGCCGTGCGCAGTGATCTCCAGGACAGGGACAACATTCAAGATATGTTAGTCATGTTTGCATGTAGAGGACTCATTTGTTTGGTTTTCACGAAACGTTTTATACAAAGCCGGGATATAAAAAATATGTAATTTGGAAACCCATGGGTCAAGTTCTTGCTGTGGAGATGAAGGACAATCAACAGGATCTCAGTTCCAACAAGCTCATCAGCTGCTTTGGATGGAGGAGTAGCAGCAACAATGCCAACAAAATCAAGTCCAAGAAGAATGCTCAAGCCTCATATGAGAAAATCAAGCAAGTCACACAGCAACAATCAATAATTGTTCCATCCTTTGCGGTTTCAATCAATGCTGCAACACCATCTTCAAGATTTCTTCCTTTTTGTTTATTTAAGAAATGTTGCCCATGCAACTCCAGGCATACTCACCAAGAGATCCTTGGCCTCTTTGCGGCGAGGCAGAAGTTAAAGGCCAATGAGAAAGCAAAAAAGATTTTACAACGTTTGCATGCTATCATCCACTTGCTAAAGTTGGGAGCAACGTGGCAGCACATATGTTTTTCGAAGCTGCATTATATTCTAGACCTTGGACCTTGCAAAGGTATGTAGTTTGATCCCCTCCAAATCCAGCGACATAACCATATGGCAACGTTCTTGTTTTGTTTTGCAGTCTTGTATGCGTCTATGTCTACTCTACAAGTTTTGACTTCCGATCCAGATACTGTCCGGGACTTTTGTGTGGTGGACCTCGACTATCTGCAGCTCAACAAGTATCCCTACAAGCCGTATGCCAACGTGACGATTGATGACTTCGTCTTCAGCGGCTTGCTCACTCCTGCTGACCCCAGCCTGGGCCCCTCGGGCACCAGTATCACTCCAGCCTTCGTCGAGACTTTCTGGGACTCCATACACAGGGCTGATCAAAGCGCACCGACAGAATAGGAAAACCCTAATGTCTACATGGCAAAGTGTGTTGTAACACTCCCCCCCAAACTAAAGCCACTCACCAAACCAAATCTGTCGTGTAGGAGCAATGGCTTGGTGAGAAGGTTGGCTGGCATGTCCTGTGTCCTGAGATGTTGGATGGCCAGGGTGCCACCGTCAACCAACTCATGCACGTAGTGAAATTGGACTTCAATGTGCTTCAGGCAAGCATGGTGGACAGGGTTCTTGGACATGGCAATGCTACTTCGGTTGTCACACCAAGAGGTAGTGGGGCCAGCTTGTGCACATCCCAGCTCAGCAAGTAACCCTCGAGCCCAGACCACGTCCCTACTACTAGTAGTGAGTGCAATGTACTCTACTTCTGCACTAGAAAGTGCCACCACAGATTGTCACTTGGAGGCCCATATGGCACCTCCTGAGAAGGAAAGTCAAATGCTAGAAGTAGAGTGATGGCCTTTGTTGTTGGCAAAACTAGCATCTATATAGCATATCAATGATGCATCACCCCCTGAATAAGTAATGCTGTAGTCCATAGTGCCCTAGAGGTATCTCACGATATGCTTGGCAGCTTGCCAATATATAGTGGTTAGTGATGTGTTGTATTGACTCAAGGCAAGTTGCATATGTGATATTAGAGCGAGTCATCAAGGCCAAATATGTGAGGTAACCAATGAGATGTTGATAGGGAGTCCTAGTGGGTAGAGGCTCACCAAATTGTTCAATTGTGAGGTCAATAGCACCAACAACTATTGGGGTCTTGACGGGATGGCAATCACGCATACCAAATGGATCCAGTAAGACTTTGACTTTACGTCGTTGGCTAAGCATATAGCCACCAAACTCAGGATTGCGGGTGACTTCAAAGCCAAGAAAGTAGGAGACTTGGCCAAGGTCCTTCATTTGGAATTGCTGGTTGAGAGCAGCTTTTAGAGTAGCAATGGCATTGGTGTCATCACCCATGATGAGCAAATCATCAACATAGAGGGCCACAATAAGCATGCTCTTAGCATGACCATTCACATACACATGGTAGTGATGAAAGCCCTGAGCACGTAATAAAATTTTTGATACCAAATACAGGAGCTTGTTATACAAAGCTTTCCCAATTGCCATATAGGGCCACAAGGGGCAACATCATCCTCAAAACCAGGAGGTATATGCATATAGATGTCCTCTTGCAAATCCCCATTCAAAAATACAATTTTGACATCCATATGGTGGACTTGCCATTTGCAAGCAGCCGTAAGTGCAAAAAGGGTATGGATGCTAGCCATTTTTACAACCAGTGAGAATGTTTCATTGTAGTCAAGGCCATGGACTTGGCAAAAACCGCAAACAACCAACCATGCCTTATAATGTATAACCTGACCATCTTTCCCATACTTTTTGGAAAAACTCCATTTTGGATCCAAAACACGTTGTCCCAGTGGCGCTGAATCAACTAGAACATAAGTTCCATTAACCCAAATGGAAGCAACTTCTTCCACAATGGCTTCCATCCAAGATGTGAGACAGCCTCATCATAGGTCATGGGGATGCCGATGTCAACAAGGCCACAAAAGTTATCAAGCTCTGCAGCATCTGCTTCAGCATTTTCCTGGACTTTCAATGAGGGCCGATGTTCCCAGGGGTGATCAAGAACTAGCATTGGATCAGGCATGCCATGATGTCGACAAAGTGGTGGAGGTGTTCCAGGCCTATCCTCGACTAGAGGAGCATCAACTGTCTAGAAGTGGAGGATTCCCCAATGGAATCTCTAGTGGCAACTCATGAATAGGATCTTGAGGTGGAGGTAAGAGTGGACCATCTCCCATAAGTGGGATCAAAGGAACAAGTCGAGTCTCAATAATGAAAGAAGGATCTTGAGTCATCTTTGTTGAACATGATGTCTGTGCTTACAAGAGCCTTGTGAGATGCAAAATCCCACAACTTGTAAGTTTTTCTCCTAATGGTTGTAAGGAACCAACTCCCCAAAGTGTCGTAGGCTAAAAGATCCCCAAAAGCTTGACCGAAATGACAAAGAGTTCATCGGATGGGACCGAGTCTGAGATCGAGTCCAAGACCAACTTTGAGACCGAGTTCAAGATAGAGTCCGGGATCGAGGCCGAGGCCGACTCAGAGACCGAGTTCAAGACCAAGTTTGAGACCAAGTTCGAGACAGAGTCCGAGATCCGAGATTGGGTCCAAGACCGAGTCCGAGGTCGAGTCCGAAGTCGAGTCCGAGATTGGGTCCAAGATCGAGTCCGAGATCGAGTCCAAGACCGAGTCCGAAGTCGGGTTCGAGATCGAGTCCGAGATTGAGTTCGAGACCGAGTCCAAGTACTAATACAGGTCTGTATTAGTATTGACCTGTATACTAATATTGATACAGGTATTAGTATACCTGTATTAGCCCAAAGCCCAAAGCGTGTGTCTCCCAACAGGGTG
>NW_003314292.1:1816220-1826795 GCF_000143415.4 Selaginella moellendorffii | reverse complement strand
TAGTAGGGATAGTGAGGTCTAGGAACTAGTTTTGAAGGAACTCTCCAGTAGCGCTTCCAAACTGACTTGAAGTTGAGATTGAGGCCCGAGGGGCCTTGGGTGGGAGTGAGCATGGACTCGGGTGGTACTGGAGGGGCCACCCAAGGAAGTGCTCAAGAGCAACTCCCACTCCCGAAAGGGGAACTGACTACAGTGCTCCCAGCTCATGTGGAGTGGTGCCCCATTTGAGTTCCTTGTGGCTCATTGGTCCTTGCCCTTCCTAGGGGCCTGGTCCTTCCTTTTGGGATGGAAGTGGGGGGGGGGGGTAGAGGTACCCATACCAAGCCGTTAGGCCATGGTGTTTCGCCCCGGCATCCCGAAGCATGTGTTGCACTCAAGACTTGGGATTTAGAGGGTCCCATGATCAAGTCTTGTGGTACCAAAGGATGTTAAAAACCTGGAGGCTTGGTGTGCTTGGTTGCTTGTGCCTGCGGGGAGTGTAGCTGAACCTTAAATCTAGTTTAACCCGGGGAAGGGGATTGAGAGAGATTTGGGAATTTGTGGATGGATGGCTAACGCTCTGTTGCTTGTGTAGTGAGTAGCTAAAACCAAGTAGGACCAAGTAAGAGCTGGTACCATAAGTGGGAACCTTGGCGAGGGAACTTAGCAAAAGCCAAGGCAGTATTGGTCGGATAGATGAGGTAAGCTGGCAAATTGGAAAGGAAAAATTTGTGGCTTACAATGGTGTCATCCTGTGCATATCCCAAGAAGATGAATTTTTTACTTTTGGGATGTAGCTTTTCCAAAGTTGATCAAAGGTATATGCATATGTTGCACAACCAAAGACCCGAAAGTGGGACACATTAAGAGTAAAACCTATCCAAAATGCCTCAAGGGTTTTTCCATCCAAAGCAACTGTGGCAAGGTGATTTTGGACATGCATTGTTGTGGCTATAGCCTCTTGCCAAAACATCTTGTCAAGATGTGCATCAGCTAACAAAGCATGAGCAGCATTGATAAGAATGCGATTCTTCCTTTTTGCAACACTATTTTTCTGGGGGGTGTAGCAGGTTGTGGCTTGCAATCATATACCTATATCACGATAGATGCCCTAAAGCTCATTGTTGAGGTATTCACCACCATTGTCAACTTAAATAGCTTTTATCTTTCGATCAAGGAGATTTTCAATGTAAGTCTTGTACGTTTGAAAGGCAGCAACTGCATCACTCTTATACATCAAGAAGTGGATGCATATTCGACGGCTATAGCCATTAATAAATGTGATGAAATATCTTGCACTATCGTGACTTGGCACATCCATGAGGCTGCAAAGATTAGAATGGACCAAGTCCACAAGTTCAATTGCTTGGTGCTTGCTTGGCGAGAAATTCCAGCAGTAATGCTTCCCTAAAACGCAAGCTTCACAAAATGTAAATATCCAGTAACAATATCTTAGGATTTCATCTATTAAAGAGATTTGTAATGGACATGACCAAGTCTTTTATGCCAAAGCTCTACACGAGAATCTGCCTCCACAATTTGAAAGGCTTGAACCTGGTTGGCAATAGTAATCTCATACAAGTCCCTAATGCGTGGCCCATGAAGCAATTGTGTGCCAAGTATGTGAAAGTCGCTAGAGTCAACCAAAGAGACTCCCTTTGCATCAAAGACTACCACTACATTTTGATTACATATCTTGGCAACGGACATTAAGTTTCATTGCAAGATGGAGACATGCATGGCACCACCAAATGCCATGATTCTCTCATGATAAAGTGAGAGCCTAAATTGCCCAATGCCTTCCACAGGGATAGTGGTATTGTCACCTAAATAAATACCATGTTTTCCAATGCTCAATTGATAACACTTAAAAAGACTCTTCTTATTGCCCAAAGATTAGTACAACTAGAGTTTAGAAGCCACTTACTTGGTGCTGTAATTGCCTCTGTGTTGTAGAGCTCCTCAACAGCCTCATTTGCTGTAACAATTCCATCACCCTTAAATAGGTTGGCTTTTGCCATTGTAGCTAATCGCTTGACAAGCTTTGGAGCAATGCAATCTCAAGCCCAGTGACCCATCTCCAAGTAGCGAACGCACTGATTCTTGGCAAGTCTGGGCTTGGCATGCCCAGATACCATGGAATTTTGCCCTTTCTGGGCATTTGCAGCTGTATGTGGTTTTGCCACCTTGGCATCACCAGAATGGACTCCATCTCAGACTCCATCTCGGACTCTATCTTGGGTCCATCTCAAACTCTATCTCAGGTCTATCTCAGGTCCATCTCAGATTCCATCTCAGACTCCATTTCAAGTCCATCTCGACACTTCCATGTGTCCTGTGTTGGTCCTCTTGAGTCCTTTTTCTAGAGACTCACTTATTGCTCACTTCGAGCTTGTTTCTTGACCCTTTTGTTGAGAGTTCCACTCTTGCTCTTGACTTTTCAAGTTAGAGCTTTTAGTTCAAACATGTTACACTTGTTTGGCTTCTGCTTCAACCACTACCACATGGCACCCTTTCGGCTCTACTTTGGGGCATAGGGACTTGTGTCTCACATGCTCTGGAAGTGGTTAAGCAACACCTACTACACCAAGAGTGAAATGGATGTCTTCAACATCTATTCACAAATGGATTCCTTGAGGTTAGAGGAAAATTGCAGTATCCAGACTCACATTGCCAAACTTCAGGGCTTTTTCACACAACTTACGGCTACTGGGGCGAAGCACTATCTCACAGATGAACAGCAAAGGCTGTCGCTCTATAGGTCCTTGCTAGCTAGCTGGAAGTATGCAATTGAGAGCCTACTTCTCCAACCAGGGATGACTTGGGTAGATGCCGTAAGGAGTCTTCACAACATTGAGGCCATGCAAAGTGAGAGAGAGGAAATGTTGCAATCTATGTATGTTTTGCAAGAAGATGGACCCGAAATGGACCTGAGATGGAGTCTGAGATGGATCTGAGATGGAGTCCGAGATGGACCCGAGATAGACTCGAGATGGAGTCCAAGATGGACATGAGATGGAGCTCGAGATGGACCAAAGATGGAGTCCAAGATGGAGTCCGAGAAGGACCCAAGATGGAGTCCGAGGTCGTGACCAAGACAAAGACTAAGACCGAGACCGAGGCCAAGACGGAGACTGAGACTGAGATTGAGACTGAATCCGAGTCTGAGTTTGAGTCCGAGTCTGATTCTGAAGGTGAAAGCCCAAAGTGTTCGTCTTCCAAACCTTGGAGGGTTTGGTGAACTCCAAAAGTATAGTAGAAGGCAGACTCTAGTGGAGCCAGTTTGGCCAAGAAAGTTTAATGTGACCAAGGAAGGTTATACTCATGTGGTGGGTGATGATAAAACCATTAAGGAGTCCAAGGCTAAAGTGAGTACAGACAAGTGGGGTAGCTTAGTGAAGTTTTCAAGAGCCAACTCTAGCTCCTCTGGGAGATTGAATGGTCAATACTCCCAATCCAAATGTGGATGGCATTACCTACTTGGATACCTAGCATGGCTCATCAGAACCTTGCTCTAGCCACATGGCTAGGGCACCTAAAAGCGGAAAGTGGGGAGAGTACCCACAAGGCTTGCATAGGGCCATGGTGTTTTAAAATTTCATCCCAAAGTCCTAGACTGTGGAAAAGAAGAGGAACAATCCTCTAGTGTAGTGACCAAGGATACAATCACATGGTGAAGAAGTCCTAGAGGACAGTGGGACTTAGTGATCGGGCCTTTGGGCCTTGACCTAGTGGCAGTGTTGGCAAGTATGGCCGTGGATGAAGAGGGACTTGATAGGGACGGAAGAAGGGACATTGGGGAAGGGTGTTTTCTATGTCTTTGGACATTCTAAGGGTGCTAAAGCGTGATCAAAGGATGACCATTCGTGGATGGATGGCCCAATTTTTGAGAGATGGGATTGTGATGCAGATGGAGTTGGATCACCAGTGTGGCAAAGGTGAATAAGCATAATAGGCTGATATGTTGGTGATACCCTTGAGTGTCGGTCATGGGATCGAACACACAGAGCACTTAGACCATGTGCATAGTTTGAGTGGCATGGATGCCATTCTCGGGGCTAGCAAGCCCAAGTTCGGAATAGAACTTATGGAGGTTGTGAGTGAGACTTTTCCAAGTGGTTGGAGGTGTGGTTAAGTGACTAAAGTAGAATGGAAAATTTAGTCACTTACAGAGCATTGCCATAATGCACTTTTGAATTAATGGTGCAACAAAGAGAACATTCAAGGACAAGCACATCTCCCTCTAGACTTGGAATCCCAAAGGTTCCAATCATGCACCTCAGTAGCACTAGAGCCTGGAGCCGGTGATGACTCTGTCCCATCTACAATCCCCAACAAACCATGAAGCAAGAGATAGGATTCAAGATGAATCTTGAATCCCTCAAACCCTTCTCCATCAAGCTTGCAGATGGATGGCTTTCCTTCCATAGTGCTATCCCAGCTCTAATACTATGAGACAAATCGGGATCAAAGCGCACTGCACTAGTGGATAGAACAGGAAAACCCTAATGTCTACATGGCGAGGTGTGTCATGTAACAGGCTCGACTTTGTGGAGGGTGTCCTCATCCTGCCTCACATGCATCCTTGTGCCTCTAAGTTCATCTACATCACCCAGGGTCGCTTGTACACTGGATTCATCGACACAGCTAATAGGGCATTTGTGAGTTCATCTACATCACCCAGTGTCGCTTGTACACTGGATTCATCGACACAGCCAATAGGGCACTTGCAAGATATAAGCATAAATATTGTCTATATCTTAGGGTACAAACTTTTGGATAAACTCATGGATGAAGCCCTTTGTAAAACTCCTGAGTTTGGACTTCCTGCGAGGTCACCCAACCCAGTACTATTCAAACCTAAGGACGCTTAACTCTAAATATCCCAAGACCCTTAACCAATTGGAAAAAGGGGTGCACTCTTGTTCATGGGCCCTTTCCCTCTATATTTGAACCCCATGGATCGTCTCTCAAGTCGTTCTCTTTAGTTACTTACACCCTTGTAGAGATTCTTCATGATATGCTACCCATCCAAGAGAGGGATTCCCCAAAGAGTGATCCCCAAATCGGCCAAATTGACATCCGTTGGTGCGGCAGCAGTTTTCATTAATCAAGAACGAAAGTTGGGGGCTCAAAGACGATCAAATACCGTCCTAGTCTCAACCATAAACGATGCCAACTAGGGATTGGCGGTGAAGGATAGAGTCTAGAAAAATTTTACAAAGTGACATCAAACTTTGTTTACTCCAAGGGTAAGGTGATGATCTTATCGAGGGGTCTCATCCACTTGCAGCTCAACATAGGAGAGGGTCCAGTGTCAGCTTTTGCAGTGCTAAACAGTGAGAAGCCCAGGTTTCAGACCATAGCTCCATCCATGTTGGGGATTGGTGTCATGGAAGAAGTTCTCCAAAAGGCATTTTGGCTGGATGCTCGGACTGTGAACAGGCTTGTCGAAGAGTTTGTTCCCATTGCTGAATTCATCCGAGGCATGGTAAGGTTGTGATTAACTCCCGCTTCTTCGGCGGGCACTCATTGCGGAGATTCATTGTAGAACAATAATACATATTTTATATAAATTCTTCAGATGATATCTAGTCCACTTAAATACTTTCGATTTGCAAGGCGGCAGCCTTTTGATCTATGCAGTGAATGGTGGTAAAGGTACACTCGGTGATCAGCAACAAAATGGCAGCATTGTTTTGCTTTCCAGCCTTGTTCTTTTCATGCTCGGATTGCGATCCACTCCATGACTTTTGTGTGGCGGACCTATCTATCAATTCTCCAAAGATGCTATTATCACGTACTATGGCAACGAGTTTGGGCTGAGAGGCACCAGCCTTGAGAAGGTGCTTAGGGGGTCACGAGGCATGTATGCAATCTCCGAGCCGGACGAGGCCATTCGTGGCAAGATGCAGATGCTTGTGGTGCCGGAGGCAAGAGAGGCGTTGCATGCAGCGGGTTATCCAATCCCAGCAGAGTACGAAGGCAGGTTGCTGAGATTCGAGGAAGAGGTGGGGGTTTTTGAGGGCGACTAGCTCCTCAAAAACCCCATTACTTAAACAAAGAGAATGTATACGAGTGAAATCAAATGTGTTTTCTATCTTGCTATGAGTGTAGCGGCTTAGCCTCATTAAAAAATATATATAAAATCCATAATGTTCTTTTTCTTATATTAAACAGAGAATGTATACTAGTGAAATGAAATGTGGAAGCAACCTTTTTATATCTTGCTATGAGTGTAGCCTCAATTGAAGATTTGCTTAGATATTGATATTAGGGTTTGTTTGAATGAGGGAGAAATGGCGATGGTTGCTTCTCCGTGCGGTGCGGATGCGAGCAGCAGCAAGCGCGCCAGGGAGGCTGAGAAAAGAAGGCGCAGAAGGATGCGGAAGAAGGAAAACCCTGCTGCGCCTCGTGATTCTGGCGGCGAGAGCAGGGTAGTCCACCCTCTTTTTTGTGCTATTGGAATTGCTTGCTTTGCTCCAGGTGAATGCCGGAAGCGCGGAGATCGAGTACGTTCCAGACAAATCGCCTCTCGACGGCGATGGATTGGTCGAGTTCCAGCGGATTTTTGACAAGTTCTCGGGCCTGGAATCGTCGAAAAAGGTAGAGCGCGCTTTGCTTGAGAGTCATGCTCATGCTTGGCCTGTGTAGAAGCCTAAGGAAGCCGTGAAGACGGAGAAAATGCAAATGAGCTCGTCCGAAGACGAAGATGACAAGCCCGACGTGAGAGTGAAAGAGGTGGTGCTGTCTAACAAGAAGAAAAAGGTGGACAAGAAGTTTTTGTTTGATCACTGCAATTTCCGTGCCTGTCTTCTTTCCTTTCTTCAGATGAAACGAAGAATGACGCTTGCAGATCTTAAGGACTACTGTGGCAAACCGGATGTTGTCGAGGTATTCGATGCTAGGCCTAGAGATGAAAAAATTTCTTGAATAGTGGCTCTCCACAGGTGTGGGACGCTACAGCTGCGGATCCCCGGCTGCTTGTTTTTTTGAAGGCCTATCGCAACACCGTGCCTGTACCGAGGCATTGGTGTCAAAAGCGGAAATTTCTACAGGTTTGTAGTGTTGTTTTCGACATTCTTTTTGTTTCTTTTCCCTACTGGTCGTGCTTGCATCGTTCGCGATTGTTTGCATGAACGGCTTGCATCTTAAATTGCAGTGCCTGGTGCTTGCAGGATGCCGGAGGACGGTCCATCCAAAAGGGAGGCAGTGATTTACAGGGTACGCATTTTTAGAAGCTGCATTTTTCGTGTTGCATTGTATGAGATGGTCTGCATTTCTTCTAAATCATACAGTAGCTAAGTGTTTTTTCTCGGCTCTGAAATGATGCATGTCCTTGCAGGGAAAGCGTGGTGTCGAAAAGTTGCCATTTCATTTACCGGAGTTCATTGCTTCGACGGGAATTCAAAAAATCAGACAGGTGCCAGGATATGTCTCTAGCGACTCGACTAATCCTTTTTCTCTGTTTTTCTCAGGCCTACGTTGACAAGGAAAATGCAAAAAAGTCGAAACAAGTTCAAAGATCTCGCATGCAACCAAAAGTGGGAAAAATGAGCATCGATTATCAGGTAATCATGTTGACACCCTGGTGCTTGTACTTACTTGTTTCTTCTTGTCTCGCAGATCCTGCATGACGCATTTTTCAAGTACCAAACTAAACCCAAGCTGACATCCCTCGGGGATTTGTATCACGAAGGAAAAGAATTCGAGGTGAGCGTGCTTTCGGTACAGGTAGTCGTCCTGAAAATGGTTTCGCAGATAAAACTAAGAAACATGAGACCCGGGTATCTCTCTCGTGAGTTGCGGAGTGCACTTGGCATGGACGACGGTGCTCCACCTCCATGGCTTTTCAACATGCAGGTACGTAGTCACTACACTACATTCTATAAACTCTAAAGCAAAGCGGACTGATTGCAGAGATACGGGCCACCGCCTTCTTATCCTCAGCTCAGGATTCCTGGATTGAACGCACCTATTCCCGTCGGTGCGTCCTTCGGTTATCATCCTGGAGGCTGGGGTAGGGCTCCTGTCGACGAGGTAAGCCAGCCAATGCTCCAAGTACGCCGAAGTATGGAAGTTCTTTTGTAGTATGGAAGGCCTCTATATGGAGATTTATTCGGTGCACAACGGCAGGAACTAGTGCATTACGAGGTGAGGTTTGACCGTGTAAATTGCTGTTGATTTCTACTTAAATGTAGGAGGAGCCTGTCGATCGCTTTAAGCACTGGGGTGAGTTGGAAGATGAGGACGAAGAAGAAGAAGAGGGACCGGAAGAAGAAGAGCAACGGGAAGAGGTGGAGGCCGCTCCTGTTGAAGAAGCGAGCGTTGCACCTTTGGAGTACATTCTATTTACTTCACGAATCCTAGGCTCGTTTTCTAATCCTTGTAATGTCTCCAGGACTCCAGCCGGTGATGAAACTCCCAACGCGATCAACCTTCGAAAGTCAAAACGTAGTGAACCAGATATCAGGCTATATCAGGTTGTCATCGACCTTCCTATGTATGTATGCTTACTCTTTTGTCTTTTTACAGGTTTTAGAGGAAAAGAAAGAAAGTGCTCGAGCAGGAATCCTTCTGGGAAATACTCATACGTACGTTGTTCGATAAAAGTTTGGATTTCATTTCCATACGTGATGCTGTCTGTGTAGGTATGTCCTGCCTTCGGTGGAAAAGCCTGGTGTCAAGAAGGTATCCTGGCAGTAAACTTTGTTTGAATTTTCTTACGGTTCTTCTTTTAGGTGGATTTGCTGAAGAGTCAAAGAACCGGCAACGTGGACATCACTCTACTGCCCGAGGAACTCGAAAAACTGGATGAAGCTGCCCTGGCTGCAAGGTTTGCGAACATTTTTCTAGTTGAATTTCTTCATTCACTTTTTCTTTTGATTTCTTCACAGGTTTGAGGAGGCCAGAAAAGAGAAGCAGCAGGAAACCGTAACGGAAGACTTCAGCGACATGGTTGCGTCGGTAAGTGAAAGGAAGTTCCATGTTTATTGCGGATTGTCTAAGCTTTTTCCATTCAGGCCGAAAAGAAACGAAAGCGCAAAGCCGAGAAAGATTTTCGCGCAAAGAAAGTCGACTTCAAGTTTTGATGGAAAGAAAGGTCGCTCATTTTCTTCTTTGCGCTCAACTGGAAATGGAAGCGCGTTGTTTGGAAGCGCGAGATCTCCCCAGGGTGGTTGACTGCTGGAATCTCGGATGCCGACGACGACGATCTTGAGCGCAAGGCAAGCTGCATTTCCAGTGATTCTATTCTTCATTGCTAGCAATCATTCATGGATTCTAGCATTGATCCGATCGATAGTGACACCACGTCCGAGGTAACGAGACATAGCCTGGCTCGTCTCTTTCTTCTCCTCTCGATAAGGATGCATCCTTGAGCAAGATTTCTGTGCAAGAGCTTCAAGAGTTTAGCAGCGACGGTGGCGATCTTCCGGCAGAAGCCTCGTCAAAGTTTAAGTCAGTGGCTCTACATCTGACGAGCTTTCTTTTCTTTGTTTCGTAAAGGTGTGAAGTGCTCTTGGCACAACTGAGAGAGTCACTTGAGCACAAACATGAAACTAGCTGGTATGTCTTGTTTTCTTTTGTTTGCTTCGACAGGATCCTTGTTTTAGATTTCTCTCACTTTACGAGTGCTCGAGAAACGTCGTCTGGGGCACATCTCACATCCACAAAGTGCGAGACTTTCCAAGTCGTCACCGCTAGTTTCGACAGCATTTCTCCCGATGTACAGGTCAGACGTGTTCTATGCATTGATCCTCCGTGGCGAGCAATATTTCTGGCTATCTCTAATTCTGTGTGTTTTTACTGCCTCGGCACGAAGTAGCGAGTGTAAAAGGACATGAAAGAGTACGTCTTTCCTCCCTTTGAGCTTCTCTTGGCTCAAAAGATTGAGAGTACAGTTGAATCTAAACTATCTATTGTTTTCTAGCTGGTACCACGGCAAATTGCATATATGCAAAACTTGTCAAAGTACTCGAGTTGACGACAAAAGCAAGTTCTGCCACGTGGGTCAACTATCTTCAAGCCTACACGATGATATTGAAACGGTAAACGGGCCCTCAAGTACCCAAAGGCTCCAAGGCACATCACTTGAAGAGGAAATTCCAAACAAATCATCCATCCTTGGAATAGTCAAAACAGGCTGCGTCAGGACAGAACTTTTAAGCACCCCAAGCCTTGAGCTCAACTCTCAGACTACAACAATGGCTTCGCTTTCCATGAATCGAGTGAATGAATGGTGCAAGGCTCAAGAAATTGTGGTCTCTCTGGATGTGGTAGCAGCTGCACAATCACAGTTGGAGCTTCTTTCGCTAGTACATGCCAATTTCAAGCTGTTTGAGAGGCCTGTTTTGGACCGGGCAATTAAGAGGTAAAACATTTTACATGTTTGATCTGGTTTGCCCGCCACTTGACGGCAGCTGGATATGGCATTGCCATCGCTTGAATCCTGTATGTGTGGCTATTCATTATCTGTTTATTTCAATTTACTAAAGTGACCTGTCTGACTAGGTTCAATAAGAGATTGTTCGGTAAGATTTGTGGATGGACCTTCTTTGGTGAGGGACGAAAGCAAGCTTTACAAAGTCTCAATAC
>NW_003314292.1:1813081-1814099 GCF_000143415.4 Selaginella moellendorffii | reverse complement strand
ATTTTTTTGAGCTTGCTACAGATTGAAAAAGTCAAGATCCTCCTTAATCTTGTTCATGTTTTCCAAGGAGCCTTTTGTTATTATTCAGTGTCATCTGCAAAAGTACTAAACTTCAATTAATTTTCTATAGTTGTAGCCATATCTTGCAAAGAGTCATAACACCCAGGTAACACTATCCCTTCCAGCTCTTCTAGTCTTGCTAGATAGTGTGCTAATGCATTAGCTACAAATAAAAACCAGAAAGAAGGTAATGGACATCCTTATCTTATTGATTGTTTGTGTTGCCAACTTTTCTTAATGCATGTTGGTAAAGAGTAGCTATCCATCTTACAAATTTATTTAGAATACCAATTTTTCTCATCATATTTTGTAGAAACTCCCAGTCCACTCTATTGTATGCTTTCTCATAATCTAGCAGAATCAATGACATTTGCAATACACAATCCTTAACTTATTCATGTGTTAACAGTATTGATATTGTCTACCAACTATCTCTCTCCTACAAAACCATTTTAAGTGTCATGTATCATCTTTAGCAAAATTGATCTTAATCTTTTAGTTAACACCTTAGTTATGATCTTGTAAAGCGTATTAAACATTAAAATCGGCCTCTAATTCTTGATCAAAGATACATCCCCCCCCCCCCTTTTGGGATGAGTGCAATAATCCTATCAATTGCTTCTAAAAGCCATTCTCCCATATGCATCACTTTATTCCTTGTGCTCAAGATTTTTAGCTCTATTTATTCCTAGTTTGCTTTATAAAATGCTAGTGGCATTCTATTTTCCCTAGGCATTTTATCATCATTCAAATCCCTTATTGCTTCCTTTAGTTTATCAAGTGTGAACATTTTACATAGAGCTTTAACAGACAAGCCATTGACCTTTTATGGAACAAACTAAACCACCTCATTCATCACCTTATTTTGGTCTTTAGTTCATGATTTTGCCATGAAGAGTTATTGATAGTATACTTTAGCCATTTTGTGCATCTTTTGTAAACTCATATCTGCTCGGAG